>NW_024412400.1:69327056-69390355 GCF_014898765.1 Herpailurus yagouaroundi | reverse complement strand
CACACACACACACACACACACACACACACACACACACACACACACACTTTTTTCCCCTCTCTCTGCAAGGTACTATTTTGATGTATAATGGTAAGAGAAGAAGCTGGTCTGAAAGAGTCAGTTCTAATTTTCCTCAGTGTTTCTCTGCCCCCATGCCATCAGCATGGTAGCTATGAGATCACACTATGTCCTGTTAGCGACAAGTTGAGGCCACTTTACCAATGCTATAATTTTAGCAAGGTACAATTAGAATTATATAACAGAAAGGTATTTACATTTTGGCAAATCAATTCTGCTTATATAAATCCTTAAATTAAAGATTTTCTTCTTCAATAAGGACACGTCACACTCATAATTACCTTTGGTTAGGGAGATTTTCCCCATGTTTTTCTGTCATGCATGTGATATTTGGCTTTTTTTTTTTTTTGCTGCAGAAAGGTTGAGTTTTCAGGATTTGAGGTCTTTACCAAAGATATGGGGGTGGAGATGTATAGGAAGGTATGGTTTGAAGAGATAACTCTTAGTAGGAAGTAGGGCAAAAACCAAACAATGTGGGAGTAGCAGGAAGGACAGGGCAGATTTTAAGTGAGATGCTCAGTTGTCTGAATTGGGGTACTGGGTGAATTTTTCTGTCCCTCTATTTTTCTGGTATTTCATTGATAGGTACCAATGAAAGAGAAGTAGGTATAGAGATAGTGAAGAGTATAAATTTTGGACACGCCCATGAAATAGGTAGACTATCTCATTAGGTAGAGATCTATTGAGATATAAATGTTTGGGGTACCAGTGTAAATGTGGTATTCAAAGCTCAGGGAGTAGATAAGATACTGAGGAGACTGTGCATGGAAGGGAACTTCAGACAGAACCTGGAAGAACATTAACATTGAAGGAGATGCTGGAATAAAAGGACAAATGTGAAAGATTCAGAAGAGCGGATGCAGAGGTAGCAAGATAATCAAGAGGGAGTTGTGCCACGAAAGTCAGAAAGGAAGAAGGTTTCAGGAGAGAGAGGTTAATAGTAACCACTGCTATAGTTTCCTAACTGGTCTCTCTGCCTCTAGTCCCTTCCCCCATGCTCACTAACCTCATTGTGCTGTCCTAAGTCTCTCTCCTAGCACACAAATCTTTTTGCTTTCTTAGACTTGTAGTTATCGGATGTCTATAGCATTCAGACTTTCATATATAAAAGAATTACCTAAGTCTAAATCATCACATAAGCCTAAACTGGCTTATTGAAAATCCAGTCCTGGGCCTCATACCCAGAGATACTAATTAGGATGTTTGGATCTGAGAATATGTTTTTTTTAAAAAGGCCCCCAGATGGTTCAGTTGCAAATGGCCTATTGACAGTTTATGAAACAGTGGCCTACAGGATGAAGTTCAAGTTCCCCAGTAAAAGATTCATGGCCTTTTGCCTCTGGCTTCAATCTCCATTTCCCTTCTGACAACTCCCTTCCCCCTTCCCCCAGTTCACCTCCATTGTGGACTCTATTTTCTAACCTTGCCAGACTCACAAGGACAGGTTGGAGTTGGCGGGGAGAAAAGTCCTCTCTGGAAAAGCAACCGGCTTATGCAAAGGGACCAAGGTGAAGGCAACATAGGATGTGAGAAAATAGGGACCAGTCCAGTTTGAATGGTTGTAGATGCATACAGTAACGGGTCTGGAAAGACAAGATGGGGTCAGACTGTGGAAAGCACCAAATGCCAGATTGGGGACTTTAGGATTGTTTTACAGTAAATTGAGATGCTTGGCTTTTTTATGCTTTTGTTCTGTTTGCTTGTTTTTCTTTTTTTATCTGGAAGGTATCAGTACCTTCTTATTATTGAATCTGTCTTTACTGTTGATTTTTTTTTTTTTTTCTGAGTCTGGACTTCATGAGGAGGATTCTAAAAATGAAGACTTGAGTTTTAAGGAAGGAAATTTTAAATTTCTGGAATGATTAGAGAATCTTGAATTATCCAGATTTAAATTTAACCACAGTCACGAGGCAATTAATCATCTTTCCGTTTTCGTAAGCCTGGTTAAGAGGCAGGTAAGCCAGTGTGACTACACTCTTAACCTTTGTGAAAGAAAAAAAAAAAAAAAAGCAAGATACAGCTCAAGTGGCTGGAGTTCTGACTCTTCACTATAAAACTGAACACCGTCTATTTTTTTCTCCAAGGGAAGATTTCTGCCTAGCTGGGTCCAAGAGAACATACGAGCACCTTATGCTGAACACACACTTAGAGAACTGGATGGGTTTTGCCATCTGCTAAGCCTCACATAGCCTCCAATTTGAAGTTGCAACGATGTCAGAAGCTGATTTAAGCAGCTTACATATGTTGCACTGCAGGAAAAACATTGGACGTTGGGGACTCTGAAAAACAATGCTAAGCATTTGGGGTCCATAAATGTTTTGTGTTTGTGACAAAATATGCCCAGTAGCCATAGGGCAACACTGTTTCCCCCCTTAAATTTGAATGTAGGTTTTTATCCTTTGCTTTAGCAAAAGTATATTCACATTATCTTGTGTATTTGCTGTATTTGCTGGAACCATGATCATCATTCATTGCAGCAGGTATGGTGATTTTAGTTAATCACAACTTTCTTTTGTTGCTTAAAGTTTAACAGAAGATGCTAGTACTATGGCATGGTTTGGAAAATTATTCTATGGATTTTCCATTATTGATAACGTTTTTGGAAATCTAGTTGCATAATGAATGAACAAATTTATAGTAACTGACCGTTAAAATTCTTTAAGGGTTCCACATGCACACCAGACATTGTGCAAATCACTCAACTTGTCCTCCAAGGTTCTATGGTGTGACTGTACTTACCTTTCTAGCATTATGTCCCCCTTCTTCTTATACTTTCCTATCCAGTGAATCTGTACCACTGTAATTCTCCAAACACATTATGTTGTTTAAAATCTCTAACTGCATCTCTTAATGCATTTATTTATTCTATATTTCCTTTCCTTCCTTTTGTGCTTCTCCCCATCCACTCTCCCTGTTGATAATTTACCTATTAGTAATGACCAGTTCAAGTTCCCTTTTTCTGTGGAATCTTCTATAATAACCTGTTACGATATCCTTATAGTAGCATGATCTGCCTTGTATCATAGTTATAAAAGAAACACATTCAAGCTCTGCTTTTAATGGGTCATCCCTTTCTCTATCATACAATAAGAGTCCATGTTCTTGTCATGTGCCTTTCAAATCCCCCTCATGTAAGCCTTGGGAAATTATGAAAATTTCTAAGTCATGAGTATCAGCAGTTACAATAAGGGAGGATACTATTTTTCCATTATTTTTCAGCCTTTAAGAAATGAGATTTCCTATTTAAATTCAAAGTTTGGAATTCCCTTAGCATAGTAGTAGATCTAGACGCTTTTATACACAGGAAAACAACTGGCTAGTGGTGGGTATTGGCTGAACTTTTAGAGAGATGTGAACTCTTCAAGGATCCACTCAACCCTTCATGGTCATGGTGCCTCTAGGCATACAGTTGTGATTTTCAGGCTTATGCATTTCCCACATTCATTCTTCTTGTTCCTAGACACACTGTCCTCCGAATTTCTCTGGATTTCTCTGCTGGTATCCTTTTATCATCTCATAAATGCTACCCCATGTTCCTGAAGGTATTTGTGTATTCCTCTTATCCTCTGTGTGGACATGGATCCTTCCTGTGATCCCTCAAAGTGCAAATAACATTAGACTGCAGTGTTTTGACAAAGCTTTCCTGTAGTATGGAGTAGGAAACTCTAAATACAGATATCTGACACCATGGTTCTTGGAGTCTGTTTTCTATGCCCCTTTCTAAAACCAGCGTTTTACCTGGGCCTGCCAACAGCTTATCCATCCTGTACTGGGGAACCTTCTTTCTCTTTTCTTTCTATATCCCATCTCAAACAAAGGTAGCAAAAAAAAAAGAAAAAAAAAACAGTTGTCAGAATAACCTCTATAGAATTGTATACTTCTCCCAGTGAAGTGAGTTTTTACATTATGAGATGGAATGCGTTAACATTTCTTTCTCAAGTGAAGGATTGCCCTAGAACAATGGGCCACTGCTTGTGTTACTAACGAATAAAACTACATTAAGGTGGTAAACAAGGATCTAACAGGCTCTCCAAGGTCAAATTTTAGCTTTTTGAAATATAGCAGTTTCTTAGAATAAGTGTCATAAAGGTAGGTTTACCCCAATGGGTGGAAACTGAATATTTTATCACTGACATTGTTTAGAATTGCCACTGCATGGTGATAATTTAAAAAGCAGACTTCTTTAAATTGATTTGATTACTGTTTTTAAATATTCTACAGACAATACACCCTCTTATTGCCTGCACAGGGAGAATAGTGGGATGGCAAGTGGGGGGACTATTCCCCTTACCGCCCCCTCCCTGCCACTTTTTGGAATCTCCCCAAATGGCAACTCTCTTTTGTTTAATAGCTTAAAGAACCAGGTTCCATCTATAGAATCACCAGAGAAAGTGCTGGCAGCATTTTGGGGGTAAAAGGGAAGGACTAAATATTTGCTTGTATACGTTCCTGATTTCTAGGAACATATGTTTTGTTCCTTCAAGACGAAAACTCTTATTCAACTGAATGTCTGTGCAGTGTTCCATCTAGAAAGCATCTGGCCAAAATGGGGTGCTCAAAGAGTGTGCTATTGAGTTTTGTCTCAAATTTTCTTAGGTAGTCTCCTGCACATCTAGTGTACTAGTTTCTGTTAACAAAGTGTAAAATAGACAGATTTGGAATAGAGACTGTGAATCAGAACACTGGTTTGGGCTACCTTTCTTGCCCAGGGCCAAGGAGGGCAAAGGTTTCACATTGAATATAACAACAAAAAGAAAGTTTGGAAACAGACCACCTGGGTTTGACCCTGTCTGTACCACTGTCAGCTGTGAAATTGGGCAGGTTATTTAGTTCTCCATGTCCTAATTTTCTTATCCGCAAGCTGGAGAGAAGAACACTATTTTTTTTTTAATTAGAGTTGTCATGCAGATTAAATGAGGTAAGTCAAGCACAGCATTCTGCAGGATGTGGGGACCAGGGATGATCGTGCACTGTTTGTGGGTGTGAAGTCTGGCGAGAACCAGCTCAGAGAGAAAACTGGCGGCACTTAACCGGATTAAGTAATAAAAGCACACATACGGAGTGCTCGATTCAGCAGCACATATACTAAAATTGGAACAATACAGAGAAGACTAGCATGGCCCATGCACAAGGAGGGGACACACACACACACACACACACACACACACACACACACACAATAACTTAGTGATTCCATTCCTAGGAATAGAGCCCAGAGAGATGCTTACCCAGCACCAAAGGACAAGTGTCTTCAATTAAGTAGGGATGGAAACTAACATTAATGGAGTTTCTACCATGTGCCAGACACTCTGCATAGGTTGTTTCATTCAATCCTCAAGGAATCCTTAACAAAATTATTTTATCTAACAATTGGGAGAAATCATTCTCAGTGAGGTTCCATAACCTGGCGAGGACACTGTGCTAATAATGGGCAAAGTTGGGATTCAAACTCAGGTGTAAGTTTCACTCCATTCCAGTATCTCATGCAGAGTCTGAAAAGGTTAATGATATCTCTTTTGTTTCCCCCATAGATTATTGTACGGATGAGTTCATATACTCTATCATGTGATTTTCCAACTTTGTCTCCCTGTCATCTTTTCTTCTATTTTTACATATTATCTCTTTTTCATCCCATTATCCCCCCCATTCTTTATAATCTATGCTTTTTTTCTCATTTCACTGAAGATCTTCAACATCATATATATATATATATATATATATATATATATATCCCTCAGATTAAAGGATAAGAAAAATTCAGTTGTACCAAATAATAGTTACAAATTAAAGAGATTGGAACATCAGCTACTATTTAAAACAGAACAGATCAACTGCCTTTTCAGATGTCAGCCAGGTCAAACAATTCGTTTCCTTCTTTTTTAAAGTGGACTCAGCTGAATAAAGTGTTCTGGTTTTTAATGAGAGGGCTTTAGGACAAGGTCCAAGTTCACCAATTCCTGTTCTATCCATACATTTTCTCACTAACTTTCTTGAAGAATAAACTGTGTCTCTTTAACTTTCAAAATTGAATTTAAATTTTTGCTGGTTAAATAATTCCCACTCTCAGGTAAAGGACATCTGTCATATAGCCACATGTTTTACCGATGGATTGGTCAGTCTATATTGAGTTCCTAGGTGACATTAACTTTCCAAACATTAATTTATCATATATGATCTGATGATGATTTAGTGTTGCAAGAGTCCTGTGACTGCTTACAAACACACATACACACAAACAAACACCCCATATTTGGGCATAACTAGTTGCATAAAGATGAATTTGACATTTCATAACTTGCAGGTTATGATACAAGGGAGCACAGAAAGTGGTTCACAATGAGTTTCATTATGAAAGAATAATGCTCTGGCCAAAATAAAAGAGGGATGGATTAATAACAAATGCTCTTCATCTGTATTTGGTGCTGGGCTCTGTGAATTATTTATGTTTCTGGGCAAGGCCTGGGAAGTATTTCAATGAGGCCTAATTTGTCAAGGTTACTTCTACTTTACCATATTTTTCCTAACTATATCTTTCTGGATAGTACCACACATAAATATTTTCATTGTGTTGTGCATTTATTTGCAATATTGATGGCACTGTAAAATGTGGGATATTAGCACCTCTTTAACCAATGTCAGGCAAGAATTAAGATCGGAAACACCAGTGTCTTCCTTTTAGAAATATGGAGGTTAACTTTGGTTATTATTCAGCTTTTGTGGCTGATGAGCCAGCTATAAGTCATACTGTGGAAAATTTATTGTCTAGAAATCATGCTACTGAATATTTTATCTTACTGGAAATGTGCTATAAAGGGGCTGCATCTTTAATCAAGTACATGGCGATGTTGCAATCTCTTGGTTACACTGTCACATTAAAAAGTCGAGGTTAAGCAAAACTAAAGGCCTGGCTTTTGGGGCGAGCAGTGGTTGTGGATGTGTAGGTAGACACTATGCCTCTGGGAAGTTGTTTGATTTTGCCTTTTATTTCAAATCTCTAAATACCTTGAAAAAGAAGATTTTGACTCATTGTAATGTTCAGGTCCCAGCTACAACAGGTCGAGAAGCATGAGTTGTACAATAGTTGGGAAGGAAATAAAGAGGGGAATCAAATATTGTCTACTCGGGTGTTTTCAGTTTCTATCTCTGATATACGTTCAAAATCTCCCAGAAAATCTGAGGAAGTTTCCTGTTCATGGAGGAATGACTATTTTAACGGCAGAGATGAAGCTTGCAATTTGTATGTGGAGGTGCTCATGCGTGCACTTGTTCTAAACACCTGCTTGCAGGAGGGTGCCTCATCCCCTCCCCTCTGCCACCCCACACGTGGATGCTTGTGGGCTTTTGTTGTCATGTTGGGTTTTGTTTTGTTTAGATATTGAAAAGAGGAAATGATTGTTTGTTGTTGGCTCTCTCAGTTCAAATCTTGTGATTATTGGACACACTATCCTGTTGCTTTTATTCCTTTTCAGTGACTAGAAAACATAAGAAAGGGATTCTAAAGGAGGTTTCAGAATAATGGCCGGATCTGAAAAGACTCTAGCTGGGAAAAGACCCATGGGGGGGGGGGGGTGTTAAAAATACCACTGAAATATTATCAAACCAGCATCAAGCTCGTCTTGACCTTGTTTAGTTACTTTTAGTGTCCATCTTTCTGTTCTTTTATAATTTTTCCCCAAAGCTTAATTCCCCTCTACAAACCTTTTTTCCTGTGCCCCTCATAAACGGGGAGCCTAACTGCTTGTTACACAAGATTTAAAGCCACTTTACTGAGCCTTACAGTTAGATCATTCCAAATAATTGATATGTAAACCAGTGCTGTTCAACAGAACCTTTTTGGTGATGGAAATATTCTTTACTGTGCTGTCTGATGCAGTAACCACTAACCATGTTAGTGGTTAGTGCAGTTAGGCACTTGACATGTGGTCAGAGTGCCTGTGAAACTCATTTTCAATTTAATTTAAAGACTCGTATATGCTTACTGGCTACCAGGTTGAAACAGTGCAGTTATATACATATATGCAGTAGTTGACACTTGTTTCTCGAGCAAGTTCAACGATATTCATTTCAAAATATTTTTCTACTTAAGACGCCATGTCTTATTGAGTAATCTCAACACGGTACATTTGTGTTTGTTGGTGTTGGGAGAAGTGGGTAGTAGAAGCGGAGATAGAGACAATTACATTTTTACGTTTATTTATATTATAATCAGAAAAAGCTCAAGCTCTTTTATAGGAAATATATTTTACTATTAAGAATTTGGGGATTTATTTTAAAGGAAGCCAGGTGATGTGCTACTTTAGAACTAAGAGGACTTAAAGTAACACTCTACTTATCCAGCAGACAGTGTTCTGTTAACTTCGCTTATAAGAAGGGAAGCTAAGAAGTCAGAAATAATGAAATAGGCTTCTGAATGGCCTCTGGAAAGTACTGTGTGGTGCAGATGTTGCCGACAACTTTAATTTCCTATGTTCTTTTACACATGTGCACCTCGCTCAGTCTCACTAGACTACACCTTTCCTGTTACAAAAAGTGGAGTTTTCCATCCTGCTCTTTGACTTGATTGTCTTTCTCTTTGCTTCTTTCTCTGTCTGCTGAAATCTCATCTACCTTTGAAAGTCAAGCCCATGCTCTTTTTTTTTTATTTATTTATATATGAAATTTATTGTCAAATTGGTTTCCATACAACACCCAGTGCTCATCCCAAAAGGTGCCCTCCTCAATACCCATCACCCACCCTCTCCTCCCTCCCACCCCCCATCAACCCTCAGTTTGCTCTCAGTTCTCAACAGTCTCTTATGCTTTAAGCCCATGCTCTTTGTATTTGGACTCTGGGTTTCTGCTTCTTAAACATTCTGCCTGGGAGTTCTTTCTCTGCAGCTAACAACCTAATAAAACATGAATGGACCCAAAAGGGAGGAGGCTGTACAGGTTTAAAGTCCACTAGAAAGTTTACTGCTGCTCAAAAACTGCTTTCCAATTAGAAGCATTATTTTCCTTGACAGACAGGAGTTAGAAAGTATAATGCACATGGAGACACTAGGATGATCGGGTTTCACAGAGTCCCTGACTCTTCTCATCTTTTTCCACTCCTGTTTCTAGTATTTACAGTTTATTAATTGGCCTCCTCTTTTGGAGTATGATAATGTGTTTTCTTCTCTTATTCACAAAAACATTTGACTGTCTTATCTTCATTGGTCTCAATATCTGGTTTCAAATATCTAGATAGAAAGCATTTTCCGTAACAAATTTATATTCTTCCATTTGTTCTCTACTGCTTTCAAGGGGACCAGCTTGCAGCATTTTTCCCCATTAATACTGTACTTACATTATAAGAGTTAGCCAACATTCTCTAGTTTCCTTAAATTTTGATCTCTTGTCCTCAGTTGCTCTAGATTTGAGAGCATTTAATCTGCACTCAAAAGACAAGCAGTGATAGTTTAACCAACTGTTTTGCTGTTATGGAGCAAGGACTGCCATCTGCTCTGCTCAGGATCTTGGAATTTTCACTCTTCTCCCACTTGACCAGACTCAGTCAGGTCTGTCACTTGCAACAACTCATCCCTGAAAGTGTATGTATGAATTAGGATTATTTGGATTTCTGGTGACAGCATCTCAGATGGACTCAGTTTAAGGAAAAGATGAGATTTATTCAAAATATACTGGACTGTTTTATAGAGCTATAATGTTACGGAAGGAAGCATCACAAAGCAGTTAGGCTGCATTAACAAATGAATCCCTGGACTTAACTGCCTTTAGAAATCTCTCTGCCATTGTGGTGTCATTCTTAATTACTGCCTAGATGTATTCTCCACTGTGGGAAATATGGCCAACAACCACCCACCTTGGAAGGACTCTGGTTTGTCTAACATGGGTCCGCCCATCTCTAGATCATTCAGCTGTAGCCAAGAAGGCAGGGTCATGTCTGATAATATGCTATCTTCATAGCAATTATAGGCCTGTTGGAGGTGGGGCAGGGACATATTTTCCAAAATACCAGGGTACCTAGGTGGTAAATGTCCCCCTTTTAATTAAATTCATATTTATTTATTTTGAGAGAGAGAGAAAGGCAGAGAGGGAGGGAGAGAGAGAATCCCAAGCAGGCTCCATGGTGTCAGTACAGAGCCTGATATGGGGCTCCATCCCATGAACCATGAGATCATGACCTGAGCCAAAATCAAGATTCAGATGCTTAACTGACTGAGCCACTTAGGTGCCCCCCAACATGCCCTTTTTAGCTCATTTTTTACTCCCTTTTCCCACCCCTACTGACTTCCAAGTCCGGCTCAAAATACCACTAGAACCACAATATTAACCCTTTAATAATGCTTCCTAGATGTGTGAGAGGGATATACTTTAAACTGATTTAAGTTAAAATCCCAGACAGAGCATTTACTTACTGCTACTTACTACTCTGTGACCTTGGCCTCATTTTCCTCACCAGTGACAATGAAGGGATGGAAAGTAAATTGGGACTAGACTGTAGAACTTTAAAACTCATCTAGCTAAGGAAAGTTTGTATAATTTTTTGAACAAGAAGTGCCAAGTAGTATATTAGGAATTGTAATTTGGCAGCTGGTGTAGATCAGGAAATTTATAGCCATAGTCAGTGGTTGTGAAGATGATCAGGGCACTGCTTTAGCACAGGAAGATCTAATCAGATAAGAGTGAAGACCCAGGGGATATAGGAAGTCATTCAGTCTTGACAATAGGCTGATGGTCAGCTGGTTGCCTTTTGGCCTTATTTCTTAGCATTCATATGCTCTTTCTCCCTCCACGTACTATACTGAATTTCTGCTTTTTGTTCACCAAACTAGTTTTTAGTCTTATCTTCAGAGATTTTGCATGATTTTCTGTTTATCTAGTGACTTAGGCTTATTCTTTGAATCTTAAACTAGAATCTTTAGTGAGTGAGACAAAGCTGAAAAAAATTGTGAATAGAAAAAAGGAAATATCTTTTTTTTAGACTTTTATTTTTTAGGAAAAAAAGGAAATGTCTTAAACAACAGATTATTAGAAAACTAGAAGAGAAAAATAAAATCCAATCCAGTGAGTATTTCTTTTATTATCTACTGTTTTCAAGATTGTTTTAGACAAAACAAATGTAAAATTTCTGGATTTGGAAACTGAAATCAAGTGGGATACAGATTAAGGAATTTGGCTAGTTGTTCTTACTTTGTTTAGATGGCAATACATCTGACATTCAGGATGCTTACTGGGCAATAGGCAAAATAATAAAATATTGCTATCCTAAACTTAAAGGAAACAAATCAGATACCATCTTGTGTTAGATTTTAGCATAATCTCTAACATCTGTCAAAGATTTAGAAATAATTATAGGGGAAAATCTTTACACCGGGGACATGCTATTTCATTAGCTTAATATTGTTCTCTGAATTAAGAGAAGAACTTGAGAGGCGCCTGGGTGGCTCAGTCGGTTAAGCAGCTGACTTAGGCTCAGGTCATGATCTCGCGGTCCGTGAGCTCGAGCCCCGCGTTGGGCTCTGTGCTGACAGCTCGGAGCCTGGAGCCTGTTTCAGATTCTGTGTCTCCCTCTCTCTCTGACCCTCCCCCATTCATGCTCTCTCTCTCTCTCTCTCTCTCTGTCTCAAAAATAAATAAACGTTTAAAAAAAAAAAGAGAAGAACTTGAGTATTTGATTTTAGTGATTGCACTTTAAAAAAAAACTTTTAATTCCACTATAGTTAACATACAATGTTGTATTAGTTTCAGGACTACACATTTTGACCAAGCTCATTAAGAGCATGATCTAAGAACTAGAGAATTAGGGGTCAGACTTTGAGGATGCCCTCCAGGGGGCAGTGGTGTAAACTTCATCACCATGTGTATTCCTTGCACCCTGCCTTCTGCCATCAGTTATGTGGAGTTAAGGGTAAATAGCCCAGCATCACACACAAAAGAAGATAGTGGGTTCTCAACTCTGGCTACATCTTAGAATCACTTGGGAAGCTTTAAAACAAATGTAGATGACAGATCCCACCCTAAACCAATTCAATTAGAATCTCTAGGGTCACACATGGGCATGGCTGTTTTTAAAATGCTCCCTGGTTGATCCTAATGTGCAGCTTATGTTGAGAATCACTGATGGAAGAGATGAAAAAAAAAAAAACACAAATCTTCTAGTCTAGCAATCAAGAGTCTTGAATTATTATTCGGACAGGCAGTACAGTACAACTATTTTATATAGCTATTTCCTTAGTTGTAAATGAAGAAATGAGACTAGAAGATCTTATGGATTTTTCTAGCTCTACAAGTCTTTAGATGTACTCCTGAAAATTTTTATATTAATAAGATGTTATGTAAATAGACTCAGTATAGTTAAACAAATTCTACAATGAATCCTCCAGTAATGCAAATCTATATGATGCATATAGTAATGTAATATAGTTTGTATATAATTCAGTAGAGATCCCATTCAGAAATCAAACCATTCAATGTTTCCCTCCTGGAGATACTTCAACAAATGAAAAAGAAAGATTTCACCTAGCAGACTAGGCTCTCCCTGGCTGTCATCATTATCTAGAGAAGATTTTTGTCGGTTCTTACAACTTTCCTTCAGTCAGTGTTTCTCAGTGACTATTAACTCCTTAGTGTTTTTCTTGGAATGTTTAAGATGTCTTTGCATGAGCTTGCTAGCCACCTGAACAACGTTGCACTTGTGAACGGCCAGGAGACCTTTAAAATAATTTACCCATTCTTTACATAATTTTAACCAACAGGATCGTCGATGGATTTAGCACAGGTTTCTTACCCTTGCCGGTGGGCATGACTTCAAAGAGTGAAATAGTGGACAGAATTACTGCTTTATGCGAAATGTTATTTCTGTCTCATACTCTCACTTTGTCATAACTGATTTCTGATTTAAGCAACCACATTGTATTGTTCACATTTTCTAGAAGAAGAAAGTAAGAGTCTGAGAGCTTTGTAAGTTTCCTAGGTTTCACAGCAAGTGTAATAGGAGATTGATATCAGGACTCTTCCACTCCAACCTCATTAGTTTTGTGTGATCCCCCTAAGTGGTAAATGAAGTGTGTGTTCATAAACATTTACGAAAAATAATTTGTGTGCGTGGAGTCATGGGTTATAGAAATGGAATGAGATTAAGTTAATCAGGATTTGTCTTAAGAGGGGAGAACATAAAGGTTTTTGGTAACATGATTTGATCATTGCTCAGAATAGAAGCTGAGATCTGAGAAGGAAGGGGCTGAGATCTGGGTGAAGCTATACTTCTGGGTAAGAGGGAGCTTTTGCTTGTTATTCCTGAGGGGGAGGGGGAGATTAGAGATGATGAGAGAGACTGGGTACAGCCTGGAGAGAGCAGAGACCATGACCTCCCTCAAACCCAGTCAAGCTAACAAGTCCTGAATATGTAAGAAAAGTGAATTTCATGTGGAAACTAGTAAAGAATCTTGGTTCTTCATCTAGAGAGTCCCAGCACAACTCGAGTTGTATGAAGGAGACTCTATGGTGTAGAGATGCATAAAGAAGAAATCAGCCAAATTCCCGCAGCTCAAAGCATGGAATTGGGTTCAGGATAAATTTAAAGAGATGTCTGCAGGGCTGCAAGTGACGGTGGGAGAAGGAACAGTCAATAGCCGACATGTGTTATCCCAGAATGAATAGGATATGCCCCACTATCCTCAGTGAAAAATATGAGACTGGATAATTTTAAAGACAACAGCATCATGAAAATCATTTACTTATACTCTATTAAAAAGTAATTGCCAATGGCAGAATAGCCCAGAATATTTCAAGATACATAAAGGATTATTAAAATAGAAAAGTTTAGAAGTGTAGTAAGTACTGGTGACATCCTATATTATTTCCTTACACAGAGGTGCTGAGGTAAGAATGATGGAGGTCAACGTTTGTATGCTTATAAAAGATTTAAAGTTCAAGGATTTAATTAGATCACTTCTTTTTCCTCTTAGACATAGTATTTCACCATGGTAGGCTTATGAGATTGCGTGTGTGTGTGTTTTCAATTGAATTCACCTAATTTTCTAACTTGAAATTAATTTTTCTCAGTGTAAAATTGATGCAATGAGCTTTGTTACATTCATTATATTTGAAATAACTACTGTGGCCTGCTTTATTATTTTTGGTGATGAAATATTGCTAAATTTCTCATAACACACTGAAGACAATGTTTTGGACAAGTGAATCACATATTTACAAGATGTTGTTCTTTTGTTTTAATGTGAAAGGTAATCCTAAATTATTTTAACAGAGCATATACATCTATAATAAGTCAGTCTCCACAATTTAATTGTTTATAATGCATATGACAGTTTCTTTAGAAGATACATTGTTCTACTGGTTAAAATATTAAGCAATTCCCAAAGCACTTGAATTCAATTTGGTTTGACTAGTTCATTACTGTTTTTCATTTAAGCACAGACAAGAGTCTTCAGAATAATGATTCTAGCCCCCATACTTTCATTCTAAATTTAGGTCAGGTAATTAGTGTGTGTTTCCCATAAGAAATAGGTAATTACAATGGCAAATACCCATTGGTTAAATCTACCTGGAAGAGTAGATGTCTTATTTGTGTGTTTTAACGACATTAGAATAACTCTTCAAACCAAGATTGACTTGCAACTTGTGCTACTTTCAGGTTTGGCGTTTACTTGTATAAATTTCATACCTTCCTACAGAAATGGCACTTGAGCTAAATGCTACTTGTGTTTACCTTGAAAGAAAATTAAATGGGCATGTGATCTGGCATAAAATACAATACCATGCTAAATCACATTTTCTGACTGTGGAGGACCAGCAAAGATATTTTAGGCATCAATGAGAACCCTGCTTGAGGAGCTTATTGTGTTCTGCTATGTGTGCAGTTGAATAATCACTGGGGATCTGATTAGCTCCGTGTATGTCTTTTCTCATTTATCATCTAGCTTACATCCATATCCAAATGAGAGTTAACAGAGGCACGGTGTGGAAGTTGTCATATTTTGTCATATTTCCTTACCTCCGTTACACAGAAATGAAGTGATAGGGTTTTTTTTTTTTTTAACATTTATTTATTTTTGAGACAGAGAGAGACAGAGCATGAACGGGGGAGGGTCAGAGAGAGAGGGAGACACAGAATCCAAAACAGGCTCCAGGCTCTGAGCTGTCAGCACAGAGCCCAACGAGGGGCTCGAACTCACGGACTGCGAGATCATGACCTGAGCCAAAGTCTGACGCTCAACCAACTGAGCCACCCAGGTGCCCCTGAAGTGATAGTTTTATTTTTGTTTTTGTTTAATGACAAGAAGAACATTTTTCCATGTAGATTTCTGGGTACATTAAAAAAAACCCATAACTATTATGGGTCATTGAAAATGAATTCAATCATTAAAGTAGTCATTTTAAGCAAAATAAACAAAAAATACTTGTCTTTCAGTAGGACGCGTATCAAAGAACTTTCTTGTACAGTAAGGATGCGTAAGTTTCAGAATTTACAGTACTGTGGGCCATACCCTGGATTTTGGTAAATTCCCAGAGAAAATACTTCCCAAGACCTAATTTTTTGAAGATAACTATTTGGCCGAGGCTGGGGACCTCTCTGCTTCATCACACTGCTTCGCACATTTTTCTTTTAAAAAATCTCTACATCGTTTATTCCAGCCTACCTTTGTCAGAGTTATCTACATATGAATTATAGTCATTTATGGTTGTTCATCCTCGACATCATTTCCCTCTTGCTTAGAATAACTACATTATATTTTCATATTTAGCTAATTTGTGTTGGCTAAACGATTTGCAATATATCTATTATTGTAAGAATTTTTTTATATTGATTACTACCTAGATCCAAAGTAGAAAGCAAATATACCTTAAGGTGTGAATTAATTTAGTGTTTGAAATGTTACTATCTCTCTTTTTTTTAATCCTAAAATATAGTCTGCAAGTAAATTTCTACTGCCAAACCCAGTGGTAGGAAGTTCTCAAAAAAGGGGATAAAATAGGATGGAGTTTGTTTAAGAGGAGGGCTGTAAAATCCCAGTTATTGATTTAGTTAGAGATTTCCTCCAAAGATCATGTACAAAATGACCCTTGTTTCTTTCCTTTACATCTAAACTATTTTCAGAAGATGTTTTTTTCCAGGGTTCTACTTGTGATAGATCTTTGATGAGGCACATAAAGAACTGATGTAGGTAGACTGATAAGACAGATGCCATCAATAAATGCCTTCACAAAAATACTAGCCTGTCACAAGTTAATTTGATGCAGTATTTTCTGTCATGAGGGTGGATTAATTTTGTCCATTTTCTCCTCTTGTCGTAATTCTTGTCATGTGAATAAGAATGTATTATAAAGAAGAACATACTAGACATTATAATTCTGTGATAACTCATTTTTGTGACAAAGAATATAATGAGACCAGACAATAGTGCAAATTCATCATATTCTTACAGTGAACTTAATATTGACTTCCTGGCTTCTCTTCATGATTTTGAGGGCATGTCACTTATGGTTTTATACCAACCAAATGATTAAAGAAACCACCACTGAAAGACTTGTACTGATTACAAAAAGGCTTTTCAACAGGGAAATAATAGAACTATTTCGATTTTCTTTCCTTTCCAGCTTAAACACATACTTAATGTATATCTGTGATTTCATTTTGATGAAGAAAGACTCATTGATTTGATAAAGTTACTCAGAAAGTGTTTTAACTTGAAGATTGGACTGCATTTATCATTGAGGAAAGAGTGAATTTTCTCAATAAATCACTATTATAAGTCATAAGAGAAAAACAAAGTTTTATAATAAAGAACCTTTCCAAAATACGTCTCGTGTTTTGTCCCAGTCGCTAAAGCAAAGCAGTAATTTTTAACATGGTCTATTGCTGCAGCTGTGAAGCTCAGATTCAGGAAATCCCTCCCTAGTGAACACACTGGTTGTTTTTAATTGCCCTGCATTTCTGTCACCCCAATCCTAACTCTTTGGATTCTCCCCCACCCTTTTTTTTGTCTTTTCATGTTAGAATAAGGAGAGAAGCAAATATCCACAAGCAACTATTCTTTTTTTACAACTTCAGGCAAACATTTAAACAGAAATAGGGGAGATAGAACCTATAGGGAATACTGGAGCTGAAAGAAGAGTCCTACAATAGGAGTATCATTTAAATAAAACACTTGCTACCATCCTTAAACTTATTATGGTCAGTGAAAATCATACATAATCCCTCTTTTGTCCAGAATTCAGATAGCTCCTTAGCATCTTTCTTTTTTTTTTTTTAATTTTTTTTTCAACGTTTATTTATTTTTGGGACAGAGAGAGACAGAGCATGAACGGGGGAGGGGCAGAAAGAGAGGGAGACACAGAATCCAAAACAGGCTCCAGGCTCTGAGCCATCAGCCCAGAGCCTGACGTGGGACTCGAACTCACGGACGGCGAGATCGTGACCTGGCTGAAGTCGGACGCTTAACCGACTGCGCCCCCCAGGCGCCCCATGCATCTTTCTTAACACAGCACTAGAAGTGAGCTGCTGCTGATTGGTTTTATTTCAAGAATTGAACCCTATTTATGGTTCCTGCTGTAAGTTTCACTGTCTCTATGCCTGGCACATGGTGGTGTTAAATAAATGTTCATTGAATGGATGATGAAATGTTCCAGATTTCCAAAAACGAAAAAAAAATTCTCTATTTGCATAGTCGGGATCTCATTTCTCCTACGACATAAAGTAAGAGTGATTCTGTCAGCAAAGTCTTTTGCTACTGGACCCTCCTGAATACGGAAGGTGAGGATCACACCTTCACCTTCAGATAAAAATGCATGTGAAGAACTATTTAGTTTATGCACATGAAATAAATACATATATTATGAGTATATACATAAATATAAATTCACTCAGAGTATAGTGAAGTGGAAGGTGCTAGGCCTTGCCTGTGTTTCCCCCTTTATATGACCTTGGGTCTCCATTTTTTCAGCTGTAAGATTTAAGCTCTGGTTTTTTTTTTTTTTTTCTTTTAATTCTAATCATCTGTATCTCGACACACATGTGCAAAATAAGTCACAAAAATAAGCCAGTACATTTCACTTGACCTGGTTTCCTGGATTTATTTTTATTTAATAGAAAAAATTAGACATTTTACTTGAATTTTTTTGCCAAGAGCCTTTGATGAAGTTGTGAAAATCCAATGTTTGATTTTTCTTTTACTAATTACAATTACCTGTAGGAAAAATATGTGATAGTATTCTTTTCTTGTTAGAACCTGGGGATTCTATTCTGGTGTTGGAAGTGGAATATCTCCAACTTCTTGTGAAGTGAAGTACAAAGAATACATTCTCTGGCTGAGGCAGAATTTATCCAGAAAGAGACCCACTCTTGAGTCTCCGGCAAAATCTGCCTTCTGAGAACAAAAGGCCTGATCTGATGTGGATTCTTGCAAATGGTGTTCACACAGGAAGCCTGAGTCACCCAATGGGAAGCAGCTAATTGGCCAGACAGTCTTGGAATGAATCTAGCTGCTGGTTGGCAGGTGGGGTATATTGTAAAGCACCACATCCAGGCTACATAGTAATTTGTTTTTAATTACCATGTTTGCTTGGGAAAGGCTGTAAGGTCTACTCATTGCTCATATTGGTATGCTAATTGACTGTTTGGAGATTTACAAACTGGGTTTTACACCATGTCCTTTTCCATTGCCTGTGGTGATCTGAATAGCATGTTATTCATTTAGTTCTTTAATATCTCAAATAAAGATAAAAGAGCAAACCTAACTCTTACTAAACCTCTAAACTTCAGCTAGTAAAGACTTTAAGAATGTATTATGCTGTAAGCATGTCTTTGATTTCACTTTATTTCCTGGCTTAGAAAATGGAATGTTTTTGTGTGAAATGTTCTTGGATGTCAACAAGTAAATACTGACTGATTTATGTGCTTGCTCTTATAGCCCAGGGAGGTGGGAAAGGGAGGTGAGGTGGGTATGAGGAGAGCAGCCAGGCTGCAAGAGAAGCCAAGCAAATGGTGAGCCAGGTGCCTGCCCAGCAGGAAGCATGCCCGGGAGCAGAGCCTGGGAGCCCACGGTGGGTCAGATGGGGCTCGCAGGAGTACAGGTGCTGGGCAAGTCCATGCCCACAACCTGGGAGCAGTCCTCGATCAAGCTGGGATGGATGAGAATAAGAACAAAGATGACCTACCAGAATTATGAAGGGGCAGTTAGAACTGGGTCAGTCAGAGGACACACTTTGAAGGCAGTGAATAAGAAGGTGTGCATACACGTAGAAAGGGTCCTGTGAAATTCCTGCCAGCCAGGGAGGTAGTCCCCTCCAGACGTTGAACTTGACAGCAGAGATTGTGTTGCTTGTAATTATGTCTCCATGGCCTCAAAGCCCTAGGGGAGGGGGAGATGAGGGATTAAAACAAATTATCTGTGATCTAAGAAGGGGTCCTATTGTCATTGTTTGTTGCATGTGTATGAATGTAAAATTCCTAATACAAATTTAAAATATAAAAATATCATATTAGGGGCACTTGGGTGGCTCAGTTGGTTGAGCATCCGACTTCGGCTCAGGTCATGATCTCGTGGTTGGTGAGTTCAGGCCCCAAATTGGGCTCATAGCCTAGAGCCTGGAGCCTGCTTCCGATTCTGTGTATCCCTCTCTCTGCCCCTCCCCCACATGCACTCTGTCTCTCTCTGCCTCTCAAAAATAAAGAAAACTAATAAAAAATTTTTTTTCAAATAGAAATATCATGTTAAATATTTAGCTTGTCTGTACTTTCTGGTTTTGTTTTGTTTTTTTAAACAGGTACACTGTAGTACAGTCACTCATGGTCTGTACTAGTTTGTACATACAATTGGTGCCTAGTGAGTTTCATCTAATATCTATTGGATAAAAGAATGATTGTTTTTTTTTCACAATATAGATATAGATTGTGTCCTTGAGTCCACAAGAGCTCAATATAAGCAAAATGAGGTTTAGAATTTTTCTGTGGAAGTTAGGTACCAATTCATTTTGTCTTGATAATTTGAATGTTTTTACTTTGCCCTTTTTGGGAGATGTTTTCTATGTAACTGCCTACATTTTCAAATTTGTTTAGTCATTGTTAGTACTGTTAGAACTCATTGTTGTATTGGGTGCTATTAATATGATAGTGTATGGGCAAGGATGCAGGAATTCTGAGCTGGACCGAAAGTAACCACTCTGAATGGAAAGATGAGTATTCAGATCCATGTGCTTGATGATATTTACCTTTTTCCAAAATGGCACTCCTAAAAACATAGCTAAAGCACTGCTTCTCAAATGGGAGCCAATCCTCTTCCTTGGCAGCAATGGGGTGGTGGGATGGTACTGATGTCACATAGGGGACAGAGCAGCAAATCAGATTTCTGTTTTCAATTAACAGCTCTACCACTTTTAAGTGTTATGACATAGGTTAAGTTATCTCATCTGTAAAATGGGAGTAATAACAGTAACTACTTCATAGTAATTATGTTTGTAGGGTAATAATTATTATAAATTGTGATTCATACTTGAAAGGAGATGAATGGAAGATAGAGGAATTTGACTACTTCTAATGGTCAACAAATATGATGGTAGATAGGATGGAAACAGAAACATTCTTTAGAAAATATGATCAAATTTTTTCTACCTAGGCATTTAATAGAGATTTTATTTTCTGTCCAGGTATTTGACAACATGGTGGGCATAATGTACACATTTTTATAAATGAAGATGATGCAGTCATAAACCACAATAGAAAAGAATTATTTACATACAGGCTGATTAAATCTCTGTGCTTTGAAAATATTGTGAGGATAGTAATTAGGCTGTGTTTTCATGACAAGTGTAATTATGAAACAATACTGACTGAGAATTCAAGACTTGTATGATTAACACAAAATGGTAATAACCAAGCGTATTGTAATCTATTGACAATCATAAAGCAAATTTATCCCACTAAAACAAGAAAAGAGATTTGACATGAAAATATACATGGAGGAGCATCAAAGGTAAAGCAAACTTTGGATAGCCAAGTGATCAAAGTTGATCATCCTAGAATGATCATGACTCTAATAAAGCTGTTATCAGTAGATCTTTGCTGAAGGATATTAACCCAAAGCCCACTTGTGACATCATAATCAACACATTCACCTGCATAATTTTTTTTTTCCCTAGGATTGCCTTCTATTGTTTGAAATCACATTTAATCCTTCCACAATAGGAGGCTGATATACAATTGTGAATGCCTGAATCACACTGCTTTACTCTCTAATTTCATTTGAGAAAATCATTTTATAAACTAATATCCTGATTCCAAGCAGAAAAGAGATGGAATACACAATAAAGTGTCCACAGGGGGCTTCAGCATTTCATTTGGGGTGTCATATTGAACATTAAAATGCAATGTAATAAAAAGATGTGTAGAAGAGATGAAATGATGGTGTCCTGCTGAATAACTTAAAGAAAAAAAAGCACTGCTTCAGCTTTGAGTGCTACATTTTATTTATAGCTTCAACTGATGTCTTGACTTCAATCACAGAACCTCTAGTTAGTTTGCAGAGATGGTTTTATAAGCCTCCTGGGTGAAGGGAAATAGTCCTCCCTGATTGGTCCACCAATAGGAAGCAAGCTCAAGGAAACAAAGAGAGAAGATGAAGAAAACTAGTCAGCAATGTGAAAGGTGGAACAGAAGTTTCCCGGGGGAAATGTGTGTGAGTGGAAGATCAGTTTCAAAAACTAAGAACTTGGAGGACAATGGAAGGGCAAGATAATAAGCTGAGCCTACAGAAGAAAAATAGAAAGGGAGGAAACTCTGCTATACTATGAGTGAACAGCTGGTTTAAGGGATAAAAATTCAAACTGGATATTAAAATAAAATTCATAGATGAAAAAAGGGAACGTGGCAATAACAATATAGCTATTGTTAACAGCTATATTGTGGAGCTTTTCAAAATACCATGTTTTAAACAAAACAAAACTGAATTTGGTTGAGTATATTTGAGAGTATACCTACCTAGCTTATAAAATGCTTGCACATATGCAAGCATATGCAGGCTATATATTTTGTTGCATGTGTGAATAGATTATATTTATTTTTTGTATTTATGTATGTTATTTTCTTATTTTATGTTTCATATGATACATATGTTACACTATGTATCATATATGATACATATGTATGTTATATGTTATACTATGTGTATATATAATTGTTTAGTTTTGTTGTGTCCATTTTTCTTTAAGATTAAGATTATTTCCTTGAAAAATACGTCATTGAAAAGTGTTTTATAGAACAGAGCCATTTTCATATGGACAGTGCTCAGTTAAATTAACTCTGAGGGTCAAATCTTGTCAGCTCTACCTTTCAAATATACCCAGAGGCTAATTGCTTCTCATCTTCTCCCTTGCTGCTACCCACTGTCTTTCTGTAGATTGTGGCCATAGCCTTCTAACTTGTCTCCCTGTTCCTACCTCAGCCCCAACATGACAGCCAGAGAGATGCCGTGAAAATGAAGGCCATGTCATGCTACCCCTCTGCTCACAATCTAAAGGCTCTCCAGCTCACTCACAGTCCTAATCCATACATGGTCAGCACTTACAGGAAGACCACCCTGCAGAAAAAAACAGAAGCTCTGCAGCTCCCAGCCTACATAATGCAGTCTTTGTATCTGTATTGTATTCAAAGCAGTTTCTAATTCACTTCAAAGATTCTGGAAGTCAAACCATTTTGCTTTCCAAGTTCCACAAAGCTGGACCTAATTTCTGGCACTGTGTCCATTATAACCCAATTGTATTAGAATATAGCTGTTTGTCAGTATCATGAAGTTTTTCATAATTGGGTTTCACCTGCTAAACTTATTATAGGTCACACTATGGTTGAATGATTTTTATCTAGGCCTATCACTGCCCAAGGGTTGAGAGTTGCAAACCGACCTTAACGAAAGAGAAAATAAATATTAGAATTAATCATTAGGAGAGTGGAAAATTTGAGCTGGAGATGTTTGGCTATCAGAATTTGAAGGCTATTTTTTAAACTGTGCAGAGATGTACTTCCAACTTAGAGTGACCCAATTGGTTTAAAATAGAGTGAAGTATAAATATTTTGACTGAACTGATTCTTTTAAGATGGTTTCAAGTAAAGGGGGTGGGGAGTCACATTTATAATTGATGGGAATGCAACATTGTATAAGTTTTAAAAAATGTGGACCAGATACAGTGGCTCCCAAACTTTGTGTTCATCGTTAAAATAAAAATTCAAGGGTTTTCCTATAGATATTCTGATTTACAGCTTGGGTGGTTTCAAAAATATGTGTTTCTTTTAAAGTAGTCCCTGGACCTCACTTTGAGAAACTCTAATAGAGGTTGGACAACAAGAAGAAGGGCTCTACTCTTGACAGGACACCAAATAGCTATGTGGCCTTGGACATGTAATGTTTTCTTTTCAGTTTCTCAGTCTATGGGATTAGCAATTCACACATACATATATATTTTATATAATATAAATATTTTCCCATGAATTATCTAATTTAATCTTTCTAGAATTTTGCAAGGCAGATTTTACTGTCCCCATTTTATAGAAAAAACAAAAACAAAAACAAAAAAAACCCACCAAGGTTCAGAAGTGTTTATTACAGATCAGTGACAGAAGGAAAATTTTACAAATGGCAGATCAGTGACAAAACCTAGATAGTAAGCCATGCTACTTTTAACCCTATACTATGCCTGTCACTGTACTTCAGATGCAAAAAAGAGAGGATTCAGACCATATATGCTTCCTTCTAGTTTAATTCCATGATTTAGACAGCCCATTTAGATAGACACAGAGTTATTTCCAGCCCACATTTCCACTACAACAGGGTTCAATTCTAAGCAGTTAATATTCTAGTTAAACTGATGGCTGAAACACATTAAATATGAAGCTAATCTTTTCTTGGTCTAGACTATTCTGTTTTATTAATCAATGGCTCACACAGATGGCTCACTTGATAATCAATCCATGAGTCAGCAGGCACATGACGTCAAGAAAAAAAGAGGTACTGGAAGGGGAAGGAACCAACAGAAATGAAGGAAATGGCTGAAGAAGTTATAGCAGATTTCCCCCTAGAACGTATAGTCATGTAATTATGATCGGGGAGAAGCCGCAATAACTTTCTCCTCCCACCTGCTTTCTGAACAAAATGGTGAAGTAAGGTAAAAGAGTAGGGAAGATGAGAGATCAAAAAGGACTCACATCAATTGCACATCTAATTGTGCCTGCGTGCAGGCTTCCTAATGCTGGGACACGAAGTGAGACAGCCTCCCCTCAGGGCAGGGGCCCTTCAGCAGAAGCAGATGTCCTTCCTGTGCAGGAAGCTGCTTCCCAGAGGGCAGCAGGTGCAAGAGGCTGAGTGAGGCGTGCGGTGTTCCTCTCTCGACTTCACCCAACAGGTCACATGCTCCTCCTCTTTGGAAATGAGTGAAAGGCAGAGCAAGAGGCCTGGGGTTTCGAGGGAAGTGAAACCAGAGGCGTGGCAAATAAATATGCCCTCCTAGCAATTGCATTTCATCTAGCAAGACCCATGCGGGGCTTGCAAGAGAAATGAGAATCTTGAGAAGATTTTGGAGGGTATTCCTTGTGCTGGAGAAAGAGCTAGAGAGGAGTGGACCTTTTTCTATGTTCATTGTTGTTCTCACATACACACTTCAGTGTCTGCTTTCTTTGACCTGTTCTGAGATGAAAGATTTTGCTTTCTTCACATACTGTATTTCTTTCTTTTTAGAGGCTCCCCTGAGGAAACCTGCCTCTACTCTAGCTTAAGATTCCACACATTCCATCCAGCACATTTCTCCCTGCTCCCTTGCACACATTGTTCCAAAATAAGAGAAAAAAAAATCCTCATGTTCTCAGCAGACGGAAATAGAAGGGCTATATTTTTTGAGAGGTTACTAAGTTGAAGACTTGTCTAGTAGCTCTGTGGATATTTTATTTTCAGGAATAGAAGAATATCTAATTTGAAGGGATAGAGAGTAAATAGCATTGCACAAAATTGCCATCCCATTAAGCCTGCACAGTCAAAACTTACTGAGTGACATTGGCTGGAGAGAGCTCTTTGGTAACCTAGGAAATAAGAATTTAGAGTGTCAGGCAACAGAGAAAATCAAATTCTTGTCAACTTACTCTAGGAGCTGTGTTCAAGCAAATATGTCATGCAGTCAGTGGCAGACATTTAAAAAGTCGTAGCTCTAAGCAAATATATTGCTTGGTTACTCTCTTAAAGCATTTTCATTTTTAATCTCAACTCCAAGATCTATCACTAAATTTGCTCCTGTTCTCTCTTACCACAGAGCTTTCTTCTACCACCACCAGAACAGATTCCATGTTTAAGAATCATAGTGTAGTAGGGGCACCTGAGTGGCTCAGTTGGTTAAGCGCCTGACTTTTGATTTCAGCTCAGGTCATGATCTCATGGTCGTGAGTTCGAGCCCCGAGTGGAGCTTTGGACTGACAGTGCAGAGCCTGCTTGGGATTCTCTCTCCCTCTCTTTCTGTCTGCCCCCCCCCAAATAAATAAGTAAACTTAAAAAATTTAAAATAAGAATCATAGTGTAGTAGAGCTGAAAGCAACCCAAACACTTCCATTCCAACAGCTTTAGCCTACCCAGAGAAACTGAGTCGCAGTGACATGAAGTGATTTGCCCAAGGTGCTGCCTCAACCACAAAGCAGCAGCACAGCCAGGGGTAGAACTCAGCTCCCTTAAACAGCCACCCACAGTAAAAGGTCACACTGTTACCTTCCCACAGCTGTTTCCTACTTGTTTCCCTCTTTCACTTTAACATTTGAAAAGTGATCTAATTTACAAAGAATGCATAACCCTTTATAGCAGCTTCTAAGGTTGATGTTTCTGGGGGTTCTTGGAGCTGTCCTTAAAGGAAGGATTTGTCATAATAACACTGTTGTTGCTGCTACTATTGGTCACTGTATGCTTGACGCTATGCTGAGTGCTTCATAGATCTCATTTTATTTAACCTTCCCAAGCATATTATAGGAATCTCACAGAAGTTAAGTTCTTCAAGAGATGCAATGTCAGATCTCATCAAATTCGGTCACAGCCTTTCCTGTAGTGTCCCAGTGAGGACAACGGAGGGATCATCCTTTCCTTTAAAGCAGAGGTCCTTACTAATCACAAGTGAATTCATTAGATGGTATCAGGTGGACTGCTATTTACTCCATGGGTACCAAATGATTTTCCCAAGGAGTTGTTCATGGGGGTAAGGGGGTCGGGGAGAATATGTTGGTAAATACAGCTGTCACAGAGTTTGTCTTGAACACGGCAAGTCTGGGCCCAAGTGAACTATTAACTGAGTCTATGACCCTGGGCAAGACACTTGGGATGGTGTGGGCCATGAGTATGTGTTGAGGTGGCCAACTTGCTGGACCTGAATGTTGGAAACGTCCTGGAACAGGTTTGCGCAAGCCTTAAAATATTATCTCATCTTGTTGAGTTACACGGTGCTTATCACCCAGGTTTCACACAGGGCCCTGTGCTAGGTCCTTTAGAATCTTATTTCTAATTTTCAGGACAACTGCATTATTGTCATTTTATATACAAAACTATCGAGACTCAAAGAAGGCCTGATGCCTAGATGGTAGTAAATGATGGAGCTGGGATTTGCCCCTTGATGTGACTGGCTCCAAAGTGTGCTCTGTTTATGTTATGACACAGAACCAACTCCTTTTAGCTCTGCCCCTTTCCACCCTGCCTCCGAACTGCACTGTCAATACAGTTTGTTTGGACTTTCCTGGACATGACTTATATTTTGAAAGAAAAAAAAATATGAGGAATTCCACAACTGCTGGTGAAATTGATTTCCTAAGATTTCCCACTTGACTGATCTGTGACTGACATTCCTAGTCATACCAGTTATTTGAGTACTTCATTGCAAGAACACTTACCAGCAATTGCTATCTGTAAAATGTATCAAGTGAGCGTTATTGCTATGACAGCTCATGAGTTCCAGACTGCTTTTATAAGCCCAGGGTTTGATACAGCAAAGACGGTTATTACCAGTTCAAATTGTTTTTCACCAGTAATTTCTGCAGTGACTAATTTTGTAACTTAGATGCATCTAATGCATACAAACAAGCAAATCAGTGCAGATGTATCATTTTATTTTATTTTATTTTTATGGAAACTGGTTTCTTTTAAAACATTTATTTAGAGTTTATTTAGTGCCTGAGCACTGTCATAGGTCTAAGGGGAATGCAAACAATTATTAGACATTCTTTCATCTGTAAATTTATATCTGAGGTAGGGGGGAAACACACCACACACACACACACACACACACACACACACACACACACACACACAAAGCCATAGCTCATGTTTTATTCAGCAAAAATTTCAGGGTACATATACAGCTATAATACCATTCAGCCCTTATAACAGCTCAATGAAGCCTATATCACCAGCCCTAAGTTTGCAAAAACACAGGCTGAGAAAGGGTAGAGAATACAGCAAGGGTTTTAGAGAGCCAGGAACTTAAAACCAAGTTTTCTGACGATAGGCCCATGTGCTTTTCACTATTCCACTTTGCCACGCAATATTATGACCTTCAAGTGATACAGAATTAAGTACTATAGAAATTCAGAAAAGATAAAAACTCCCTGTAAGCCAGAATACTTGGTCTTGAGTGATGGGCAAGACTCAGACAGATGAAGAGGAGGGAGCAAGGTGACTTCCAAGGAGGAGAGATGAGAATGTCTAATAGAAATATGAATAAGAGGGGCACCCGGGTGGCTCAGTCTGTTGAGCGTCTGACTCTTGATTTCTGCTCAGGTGATGATCTCACAGTCGTGGGGTGTGTGCTGACAGCACAGAGACTGCTTGGGATTCTCTTTCTCCCTCTCTTTGTCCCTCTCATGCTCACTCTCATTCTCTCTTGTTCTGTCTCTCTCTCACACACAAAAAGGAAATATGAATAGATGTTTTGGGGGCAATAGAATAGATACGCCAAAGCAAAAGAAGTAAAGAACTTTTGTCAAACAGGGGTCAAAGATGATTGATGTGTGAGGGTCAGGTGGGGCCAGATTGTGGCCAACAGTGGATTCTAGTTTATCAAACTTTGACCTTCCCCAGGCCTGGGAACTCCCTGAGGATGAAGCAACGTATTCTCTCTGCTTCTCCTCTGCTTCTACTTGGGGGAAACAAATTGTTTGCTTGTTTTAAAGGTCACTTTAAGTCTTCAGGAAGCTTTTACTGACTGTTACAATTTGGATATTTTCCCTTCAAGGAACTCCCAGAGATCGATTTTTGTCCTGTAAAATTTATCACTTAATAAGATTCTGTACTTTTTTTTTTCCTAATTGTTTTAAGGGAGTTTGTCTTACGGCCTCAGTCAGACAATACACTTCTGGAAATCAGAGACTAACTCTTACTTATTAGAAGCTGTTGATACCACCTTCAAAAATGCGTATTATAAAACAGTTGTAAATACATCTCAGAGCAAAGAACAGTGACCTAATAAATGAGGATAATAGTAAGGGGAATGACATAAATATGCACACCTTAAGAATGAAAACATGATTTTTTATAGGTGCCAAATTGGAAGGGAGCAAGGTGAGTAATATACTTCTTATCATCAAAGAGAAAAAAAACATACTATTTCTTCAGACAAGCTGTACTTTTCTTAGCAATTTTTCTTAAAAGGTTAATTTTGACTTATATCAGTGCACATTACTTAGCAAGTTATAGACAGTAGTACCTCAGCTCCAAGTCTGTTCTTCATTGCCTGCTGTGCAAAACCAGAGCTTAACTAAATATCACTCCTTTGCTAGCAATCATGGCATTAAACTTTGTTTGTAGAGTGCTTTAGAAAGACACTGGAGGAGGGGAGCCTGGGTGGCTCAGTAGGTTGAGCACCCAACTCTTGATTTTGGCTCAGGTCAAGATCCCAAGGTCATATGATAGAATCTTGTGTCGGGCTCTGCACTGAGCATGAAACCTGCTTAAGATTCTCTCTCTCTCTCTCTCTCTCTCTCTCTCTCTCTCTCTCCCCCCCCCCCCCATTAGCACTCTCTCTTTCTCTCTAAAATAATAATACTTTTTAAAAAGACACTGGAAGGGAAAGGTGTTTCTCTTCCTCGTTCTGACCTGCTCCTTTTAGTAGGTTTCTGGAGATCATGTATGTCTCTATGGGCAGCTTCTCATAGCATTCTGAGAACAGTATCCCAGCATCGCATTATCCTAGCGTTGCTCCTTCTGGTGGATGGCTTCCCTTGGCACCTCTTTGTGCCAAAGTCCTGGAACTTTGGTAGCAAGCCCCAAGGAACAGTATCTCCCCATGGACAGCTGCCATGCACCACCCATAGTGAGTCATGAGGTGTGGCACCTCACTGTAGAGCTTTCCTCAGAATTACCACTCAAGTGGCTTCCAAGGGCATTCTGAGACACCTCCTCATGGGTACAGCCTCTGGCACTCCAGAGACCAATTTCCTGGTGAGAGCCCCTTTTGTGGCATCTCTTTTATGGATGGTTTACTTTGGCACCTGGGAGGATGACTTCCCAGTGAATCTTGCCAATGTGGTACCTCAAAGAACTTTTATGCCATGCAGTAGGCCACAGCTGGACTCTCTGAAGCAAGATCTGGAGTTTAGCCTTGGAGTGTGTGTGTGGGGGGGCGGGCCCCCACACCTTCTAGATATCTTCCTTCCTTGCATCTTCTGCCACCATCCAAGGAGTAGTGGCTTCTCTATATATCTGTTTTTACATTCTTTGGAGTCCTCTTTATCCTTTAGTAGCTAATATCTCAGTACTCCAATCTCTTGTTATAGTTAATAATTCTTTTATATTAAAGTTTTCTTGTTCAAATAACTAGGTAGTTACTTTCTCCTAAGCGGACCCTAACTGAAACAAGTGCTGAAAGGCTGAAGAAAAGCAGCAGTACCTGACTCTACGACTGTGTTGTACCACCTTGTTGTAGACTCTAAGTCTAAAGTTCTCTCTTGTCCAGCAAGAGAATGGACGCAGGATTAAAAGCAAGAGAAGGCTAATGTCTGGGAAAAGACAAGAGACCCGATTAAGGGTCCTTGCTCTATTTTTATTAGGATCAGAAGGCTTACAAACATGGTGATGGACATGCACAAAAAGACAATGAAACTGTGAACATTAACTCATGGATCTGAGGGAAAGGGGGGTCTTGAAGATATTCGGGTTTAGGGGTTTGGGTTAATATAAAACAAAATCCTGGCGCCGGGCAGATGGGCAGATGGTTGTTAACGGCAGACAGGAGGTGCTGTGTCTGTTTATCTTAGCTAGCCTAGGGGATAAAACAGAGCACGCAACCTCAGGATTAACAAGGCACCTTTCTTTTGTTAATCAGCTCTGCTCTAGGCAACTAAATGGCCCTATTTACCTGTTTAACTAATTTGGTCCTTCCTTCCTGTGAAAGTAGCATTCTGCTACAATACTAAATTGGGAGGAGCTTTTGTCCTGAATACCTGATCTTGCTTACCTTATATACCTTTGTATTGGGGTCTTTGCCCCACTGTCTCTATCCTGGGGGTCTTTGTCCCCCCCCCCCACTCTATTCTGGGGGCCTTTGCCCCCCACCCCCACTCTATCCCTATTTATCTAATCTTGTTTACCCAAACTTGGGTGTGAACATCCTGTGGCTTTGTAATTCTTTATGCCTTGTTAACCCATCAGTACAGGCTCAGGGAATTCCTAAACTTATTCCCCACACCACCTGTCCCCACTCCCCAGAAGTAATACTTTAATAGTCTCACATACTTCCATATTTCATACATATATACTTAGTTTATTTACACTATACTTCTGGGTTTATCAGTTTTAGATATTATCCATTCTTATATTTCTACAGTCTTCCCCATAGTAATATCATATTTGGTTAAATTAATATAGTTACTCCTTACATTATTATGACTATAGAAATATTGTTTGCCATTCAGCCAAGTAATGTTCTATAATTATAGTTTCATTCTTGTATGATTTTTTTTCAAATTTTATTTTTGAAGTAATAATTGCCTTGATTATGATTTTGGAAATCAGAACATCTATTTATATTTTTATTTATATTTTATTTATATGTTTATATTTAAAAAATATCTATTAATAATGTTTTCCATACGCACAAATGGATGAGTGAGTTTTTAAAAATTCAGTTCTCTAAAGAATCAGTTTGTATTACACATAGAAACCACTCAAGAATGTCTGACTGTGCCATCCAGCTTCTAGCCTTGATGTTGACCCAAGAGATGTGAACCTGGACATATTTCTTTGGGCTTAGTCTATCTACTACAGAATGAAGAGAATGAAGATATATATCTATGAAGTATATTCTAACTCTTGGGTTCATGGATCCCTAACCTGTTTGTTCAGTTATAACTCCTGCTTTAGGGTTAAGTTGATTTTTTAGTATTGGCTGATCTACATGAGGTACAACCCAAGAGTATCTGCTACCTCTCAGCGACTTTGTAAAGATATTATATGCTGTGTTTTCCAGAACCACCTACTCCAGGTAGGAAAACTGGTGCTCTTTCTCTCTGCTCTTACCTTATATAGGTCAAAAACAACCATCGTGAACCTTTCCCTGGGCTATGTATAAAGAATTTTGTCTGTAAAACACAATTATGTCCATATCACTTTAGTTTTAGTTCTTAAACATGCATTATGCAACTGATAGTTGAAAGGATTATGCTGGACAATATGGTGGTTCATTTTCTTTGTGGAGGATAATGGCTTAACAATGTGTAATAGAGGTTATGTAATCAGGAATCCCTGAAAATATTCTTACTTTATTTGTTGGTATGTTTAAGAAATACTTCTTGAGTGCCTATGTCTTGGGCACTTCCAGGTTTTAGAGAAACGATAACGAGCAAAAACGCACTCATGGAACTTACCATTAGTGGCAGAGGTAAACAATGTCAAATAATTATATGTAAAAGTTATACAAACTGGTGCATGGGGGTATGAACTTGGAAAAAAGGATTTATCTTAGGACAATCAGGGAAGATGTCACTGAGAAAAGGATCTTTGAGCTAAGGCCTGAAGGGAAAGTAGAGATTATTTAGGCAATAGGGAGGAAACAATCTTCCATTTAGAGAAAACAGTGCATGTAAAGACCCTGTGGCAGCAGACAGCACAGCAGGTACAAGGAACACAAAGACCTGTGTAAGTGGGGAACAGAAAGGAAGGCCAGTGATATCAGATGGGTAGTAGGCAGGTGGCAGCCACATATCCTCTGCTGAGGGTTGTGTTTATCCTAAGGGGATGGGGAGCCATTGGAGGATTTTAGGTGGAAGGGTGGGCATTGTTGTGCCTTGCTGAGCTTTATATCTTAGGGAAGATCTCTCACACAGCCTTGTAGAGAACTGGAGGGGGTCAGAGTGAATTCAAGCAGGCCAGTTAGGAGGCTGTTAAGATAGAGTTACATATTTTAACCAATTACATACTTTGCCTCAATTTTAACTGGAGACTGTTGGGTCTTTAAAGGAAGTAATTACTCCCCAGACTGAACTTTTGTTGCAAGCCTCTGCCTTTGTCATCTCTCAAATATTTGTCCTTCTTTATTGGCTGGGTCTACTGCCAGCTCCTGGACTGTCTTGCTGTAAACAACTAAAGCATCCTGATGCAGGATAGTAATTGCAATGTAAGACCCAAATCCTTCCCTCCAGTCATAAACTGGACATGAATTCCTAACAGCTAGGCAACTGCAAAAAATGTACTGAGGCACAGTTGAACCAGGATTTTATATCTCCTTGATGAACAAATTGGCTTACCACACAGGCGGGCTGAAGGTTAGCCTCACAGCCAGTTACTAAGACAACAGAAAATTGCAAATCTGCTTAGCCAGTGAATTTGGCCATGCCATGTACACTTGGTAGTAAACTCTATTTCCAGCCATCTTCCAACAAAGTAAACATATATAGTTTGAAAATCACACTGAAAGATACAGCAGGCATTTTTTTTTTCAAATTTGTTCTGATGATACTGATGTTGCTATATTAAAAACTTTAATTCTGTTGCTTAAATTACACAATGTATTCTGAGTTGCCTTTTTCTTGCCTCAACTGGAAGAGCTGGGATTGTCTTTTCTCACTCTAATATTTTCAATGGTGTATGGCAGGGAGAATGATCTATTCACTAATTAAACTAAAGACAAATGTATTCTTTCTATTTAGGTCACTGTAGAGGCCCTTTTTAAATTTCAAACTTGCATTGGTATATAAGCTTTAATAGAAACTAGTGCCTGAGGCATGCTTGCCATAGGTAAACAAGGGTTTTCACAGTACTAAAAACAGGAAAATAAGTTGCTATGTGCACTGCTTTATTCTAACCAGAGAACTCAAATAGAAAGATAATATTTTGTATTTAGTTTAGTGATTACACACATTCTTTTCATAGGAGCATGAATTATCCTACTAACAATTCTGAAAACAAATTCACAGAAATAGTGTGTCTATTTTCCAGAAGATGCCCCGTATCAGATGTTTATTAGTAAAGAGATTTACTAAATGGAGCTCTCCGTAACAAGTTAAAAATCCAAACCATAGGTGTTACCCATTTTAAGTTCCAGGAATTGTAGGTCTTAGGGAAGTAGTCATTTGGGAAAGTGCTGTGTAGAAGTTCTACAACTTTTCTCTCCTGTGGCTTCAGCCATAGTGAAGTTACTGTTGGTTTCTTGTGACTTACTACTTATAGAATCTAAAATTCTTAATATTACATCCCAGACATTTCTTAAACTCTTACCATGCTACACCATAATCTTTTGTTTTATGTAGCCATTAACCATATTATTATGTATTAATTGTTATTGTTTCTGTAACAAATGGCGATGAGTTTAGTGGCTTAAAATAACACAAATTGATGATCTTGTAACTGTATAGATAAGTCTCATCTGGCTAAAATCAAGGTATTGGCAGGCTGCATCTCTTTCCAGAGGCTCTTCCAGGGGAGAATCACCTTCCAGGCTGATGAGGTTGTTGGCAGAATTCAGTTCTTTGCAGTTATCAGAGCAAGATTCATGTTTTCTTGTTGGCTGTAAACAGAGCTATTGCCACCTTCTAGAGCTCACCACGTTTTGTCATTCTTGGCCCCTTTCCTTCATCTTTGAAGTCAGCAAGCAAGTCACATCTCATCTTTTTGCTCTTCTTCCATGTTTAAGGACTCACGATTAGATTGGACCCATATAAACAATCCATCACACTCTCCCCAGCTCCAATCCCATCTACAGCCTTAATTTTCCTCTGGCAGTCGAAGCAGTATGCTTGTAGGATTGGGATGTGGCCATTTTTGGGTACAGGGGGTATTTTATTTTTACCTACCACACACTGTAATTGATTTTTTAATGGGTTTGCTTATTCCTGAGGAAGGGAACTATGAACAGTTTATCTGTGTAACTGCAGTGCTTAATAGTATAGCGTCTGGTCATCAGTTGTCATTCAAAACATGTTTAAATAATGAGTGAAGAGTTAAGTTTTTAAATACTTGGCCCCAAATAGAGAATCTCAGTTACTATCCAGCAAGGAACCTTACTTCCCCTAATTAATATGATAGATATGAAGATGCTTTGAGATGTAAATATTGTATAATAATTGTATGGTGTTATTTTTAATGTTGTGTTTGCTTTGGTGACAAATATAACATTCATCCCCATTCCCTTGATCCTGGCTTGGTTCCCCTATGGATTGTAGGACAGGTACTCACTTCCTCAGCCTCTCAGCTACGGAAGAAAAGTGACACATTTCTGGCCAAGAGGTTTAAGCAGGCATCTGCTAAGGAAGATTCTGGGAAGGCTTTGGCTTTTCTGATAAAAGGGACAGATGCAGTCAGCACATAGTGATACAATCCAAAGTATGCAAAGCAGCAGAGCAGAATCTGAGTCTTTTATGGTATTATTAACCAATTATATTAACACTAGTGACCTGCCATATCCAAACTTCTCAAGTAAGAAAATAAATCTGATTTACTTTTGTTGCTTAAAACCAATAGATGCCTTTCTCTCTCTCTCTCTCTCTCAATATATATATTGAAAGAGAGAGAATATCATATATAATGTATATGTGTGAACACACATACAGACTTTCTGCACACACCTGTTCTTTATCAGCTTCTCAGAAACATATCGACTCAAATTTAATAAAATATGGATTAATGTACTTAAATTTGTGAAGGCAAAAGGATTTGAAACTTTGTAAACTAGCTAAGTGAAAAAAAAATCTATCAAAACCCTGTGGCCTCTGAAGAAAATCTTTGAAAGGAAATTTTAAAGGAGAGAACAGTGTTCAATCACTTCTTTTCCAATATTAAGAATTAAGAAAGTCTTTTATTGCAAGGCCCTCATCCATATTCCCTAGAACTAAAAATGGAAAAGCAGTTACCTATTTATCTGTGATCAAAAAGTCAGGGCAATTCATTCAACAGTTTTCTTCTTTTCTACACTGTTTTAATTTCCTTGAAGTAATCAACCCACATAGGGAGCTCTGGTCCCAATCTATCAAAAATGTTTTGGAGACTGAAGTCAACTAGATTTAAAGGAAGGTCAAATGTATGAATAATTATGATTTTTTGTTTTAATTTCATTGATGAATGTATCTGGAGATCAAAGCTTGAATCTGATATGTATTAATTTCAATAATATCTAAGGCTTGTCTGATGTATGCAGTCATCTGTGCAATTTTGTAAAAACGTTTTCACATAGAATGAAAGGATAAAATAATTTAACAATTTGATGTATCTCTTCTGAGGTTTATGTCTGGTACCCATCAATAGGATAAACTCTAAATAAACTGCCAGGCGTATTATATTATTGCACTGTCTGGCAAAGGAGTCTCTGTAGAAATTATTAGGAATAGCGCATAGGAATAATCATGTTATCACTGTACTTAAAGCCCACAAGTATATTTTTTTAGTGAGAATCAATACCTGTTTGGTAGGTGTTAAGATGCTGTATCAGATAGTTCACATGCTTTAAATGCTTTGATGCTCTGACAACCCTGTGAAATAGGTGTTCTTATTGTTATTCTCATTTTACATTTGAGGAAGCATCCTGAGGAATGGTTGGTGATTTGCTCTTGTTGCACAAGTAGGGGTAGAGCGAGGGTTCACATCCCAGCAATCTGACTGTAGACACAGCTCTTAGCTACTGCTGCTTGGGAGAAGACTGGAGATGACTCCATATGCTAGGTTGAACTAGTCCAGCTCAACCAGCCAGTAGAAATAGCATTTCATAATTTTAGAAGGGCAAATTATCAAGGAGGACTAAGCCAACCTGTGCATGGTGTGCCTTTTCAGACCAAATATATTGCAGGAAAATAAACATATAAATTTTGTCAGAGGGGATTACCATGAAGCTGAGGATGCTCTTCTTCATATTCCCTCACTTGGTCTGGACCCTTCCAAGGCTCTGTACTTGATTTTGTATTCGTGATTTTGTGTTTGTTTTTCTTTTTGTTTTTTTACCCTAAAAGGATCTCCCAAATTTGTGCAAACTTCAAGTCCCTAAAACCTGAATCCATCTCTGGGTAAGGTATGTATATTGTTTGCATTCTAGGAATTACTAAATGGTATGCACCTATCTTAGCAATTTGGAAAAATTCAGCTTGGTAAATAATATTGTCACAATCTCGTCTATAATTATCAAATGTTTTGTGGTTTCTCCTTAATCATAGCAGGTAAAGTAATTGGAGTATATGTTATTAAACTGAAAAATGTATTGTCATTTCTAATATTAATCAGGCTTGACAACATTTTGTTTATCCAATATGAGATGTAGATTGCTATCAATCGCTTTTTTACAAAGATGACACTAGTGTTATATTCTGATATTATTCTTACATCTCCACATTTATCTACATTCTTTAATACTTCAACTTGAGAGGTAAAAGGTGGATTTTAGTGGATTTTATGTCGTACTTACCTCCTTCCCTTCCCCCAAATTCCTCCCCCTAAGAATCTATCTAACTCTACAAAATGCTGGTGATGCTTAGGAAAATAAATTATTCTGTATCCTCCAAACATAACATAGAGATTGAAACTTTAAAAGTACAGTGGAAAAGCAAAGCTATAGAAGGTAATTCATCTGCTCCTAAATGCTACAAACTAAGTTGCAAATTTAGGAATAAAGGAAGGTCTTCAGATAACATCATCTATAATTAAGGGTTACTAATGCAAACAATGTGGGTTTCAGGCACACTATTGAGTAGTCAATACCATACCACATTGGACTTCCCAGACCACATAAAACATGTGAATATCAGTTGTTGTTTAATCCAAATTGTTTTATTAGGAATCTTGGTAGGTAGACAGGTGAATATAAAATTAAGGGCTTGCAATTTCAAGCAAAGAAACTTGTTTTGTTATGCCCAGAATTCATGATCCCCAAAGACCACCAGGGAGCCGAGTCCGATGCAAAAGCAAAAGAGCCTTTATTGGAGCTAGCTCGAGCTCAATCCCCTACCTGCACCCACGCAGCGGTGAGATACCTGAGAGAGAGCGAGCTTCAAAAGGACAAAGGTTTTATTGGGGCCTAGGGGCAGTTGGTGAGGTAATGGCTGTGGCCTCAGCCGATTGGCTGGGGAAGGGTCGGAGTCCTGTTAGGCAGGTGAGCGGGAGGTTACCTAAGGGGAGGAGGCGTGGTCAAGGTGAAGGACACAGAACAAGATGGAGTCGGCCGGCGTAGGCCCGCCCTTTCAGTTTGAATTCTGGATTTGGGTATGAACATTTGATTATATACTTAAGTATTATAATTAAATAGTAGAGATAGGAGAATAAAATGTGAATCAACTGTTGCACATTAAAGGCAATGGGAACTTTTGCTTATAAAGAACAGATGAAATAGGACTATAGAAATTGGCTTGAATCTTTTAGGCATTTTCTTTGAGTCTATGTAAATCCAGTTAAGGGTAATTATAGCTGATTTAATTACTTCTCATACCTCTTTGCCTGCACTTTATAGTAGTTATTAACAGTTAGTTAGGTATTTGTGTATCAGCCTTTTGTCTCCCAGTATATTTTAAAATCTTGCGGGTAGGGCTTTAGCCTGAATGCTCTTTTTGTCCTTCATTTCACCTTTAATTGTTAGTATTCAGTGGATTATTGTTAAATAAATTGACATTCTGTTCAGTTTCCTGGGAGTAAAATTCAAGACCTGCATTTGTATGTAAAGAACATTCAGCTGAATTCTTCTTTTCTTTTTTTTTTTTTTTTTTTTTGAGCTGAATTCTTTTAGCAGGTAAGATTGTCACTGATAACGAGATAGGCACTTCAAGAATCAATGTTAAAATTTCCTGGTTACTAGATAATATTTATCACAAAAGCACAGGAAGGATAAAGGTTTAAAAAAAGCAAGTGTACATAACTATCTGTCATATGATACAAAGAAAGCTGAGAGAAAAGGCCTTTATGTACCTTTATTGGTTTATTCATTCAGCGCAAATTTGTGAAGCATTTACTATGTGTGAATGCTCTGATGGGAGCCAGGATCAGCACATTGTTCTGGCTCTGTGAAGAATGCTGGTGTTATTCCCCCACTTTAGGGCGAAAGCTCTGTTTTTCTCCTTTGAGGATGATATTAGTTGTGGGTCTTTTGTATGGCCTTTATGATCTTGAGGTGTGAGGATCAGCACATTGAATAACACATGGCCACTGCTCTTGAGGACCCTATAGCGTAGGAGTCAGATTTATGCCCAATGAACAGACTTAAAAACCAAGCAGTTCCATCCAGGTGTTTGCTTACATTATCATAAAAATAAACTTAAGTATAGTTTAACAGACTCCCAACTGAATTGACTAACTTGTGCAGATTGTTAACCTCCATACTTATAAAGGCATTTATACACAAAAATGCCTCCCTGAGGCTGAGATTAACCAAATTGTAATGAAGATGATATTAGGCCACTTGACTCTTTGTGGTTCCCAGAAATGATCATGAAAAATTGAGGGCTACTTAGGATGCCACTCTAATATTTTTAATACAATTAGGCTTTGTTTTATAGGCACAAGCCGATCAAAACAATCAATTAGTGTGTCCTAAGATGGATTTAAATAAACCTGATTAAGCTAATTTCATAGTTCTGTTTACTCTCATCATAAAGGCCTCTTCCTAGAGTAGTTTGCATCTTGAGAACTCCATTCCATTCTCAACCAGGTATTGACATTTTGAAAGAAGAAATAAGAAATCAAGTTGTATACTTTAAGATTTTCTTCCAGTTTATCAATATATTTTCTATTGATAATCCCAGTCTTAGAGTCTCAACAAACTGAAATTTAAGGATCCTTGAAGAGAGTCTTGAAGAGCATCTAGTCCTGTGATTTCCTTGTATGGCCTGTGGTCTACAGAGGATCTCAGGGTTGTGGTGTGGAATCTATAATTCCTTATGGACACCAATCCTTGTCTTTAGCTGAAGTAAGAAGTCTCATATTTATGTGAACTGTTTGTCAGTAGTTTTGAAACCAATTTAGGTATTGTTTTGAATAGTATCAAATGGAGTTATTTTAAAGTGTTTCTGAAGTTGCAGTGGTGTTTTGACAATGCTTTCCTAATCAGTGGAATCTAAAAATTTGTTGGCAATCTTTTGGAGAATATGGTCTGTGATAGTTTGAAAACTTAAAAGGTTCTATTTTAATAGTTGGAAACTTTAGTGCCTAGCAACTTCATTGACATTCAACAGATATGTGTTGAATGATGGAGTAAATAACTTCACTCTGGATCTAGCCAAACCTTTTCATTTCAGGGACATAGATAAATGACTTTCCTAAGGTTGTGGTGCAAGATGGTGGTAGGTCCTATATAGAAGGAACTTCATTATTCTGTATCTGTCTCATATAAATGTAATTGAGTTCAATTCTGAAAAGATCATTATGCTCAATTTAACCTATTGAAATGGTAAGACCATGCTGAGATTTTGTGATGAGGTTTGGCTGGAGATCATTCCAAGACAATAACCAGAAAATATCTGGAAAAGTCATAGCAAAGTCTCTAGTATAGAGTTTATCAATGTGTGGCTCAAAGAACTTACATTAAAACCTCCTGAGGTATCTGTTAAAATACAAATTTCTGGGCACTACCCTGGTCCTACTGAATCAAATTTTCTGGAAGTGGGTTTGTAGATTCTCATTTCTTTCATCTCTCTAGTGATTCTTGTGGGCACTAAAGTTGAGGAACTGGTAGGTGGGAGACAGGGATTAAACTCACTCCCTCACCTTAAGCATATGATGATTATATCTTTTTACTGATCAGTGAAAGATGATGGGGTCTTTCTATATGTTCACCATTATACTAGAAAGAGAGAAATTTAGAGAGATTCCCCTTTTATTGAGGTCATACAAGGACACATGTGACCTGAGAATATAGAGAAAAAGCTAGTCAGTTTATCTAAAGCCAACAGTATCCACATTGACATGCCTTTTGTTATTCCCCAACATTCCATAAGTCTTATCTAAATGTTCCAGACTGCCTTAGCAGTGCAAGAGGAACAGGTGTGGGGCACTGTTAAGAGAAATCATCCCCCTGCCCCCCGCTGAGGATGACAACAGTGGAAATTAATGAGTCTCTGAGAGAAAAGGGGATCTTGGGGATAGAGAGATCCAAGGAGTCCAAGTTGTCCTCTCCAATGATTTTCCTTTCAGGTACTGATCATGAAGGATCTTATCTATTAACTTTCTTTTATTAAGGACCATAGAATTTCTTTTAAGAGGTAAACTTAGAACAAAATATTCTCTGGTGTTAGTCTGTGGAATCTCTTAGCTGCCCCTGAGAAACCATTATCTTTTATTGTATGATGGGAGGGAAGTTGCTTTTCATGTGATCATATATGTAAACATCTTAAGTTGTTATACTACCACAGGGAATGGGAGGTTGTGTCCTTGTGAGTTATTACTAATGTTTATTTTTCAGGGATCAATGAAAAATTTAGTTCACATAAAATATAATCGGAAGCAGAAGTCTCAAAATTGAACCAAATACACCATAGTGGTTTGCATTAAATTGACTGAAATTGCTGTTAAAGAAACAAGTCCTAATTGCCATTCTTCATCAAATTATTCATTTTTATAAACTAAAGCTTTTAGACAGTACATTAATGAGATCCAAATCAATCTAACTGGAAGCACAGGAAGCAATTAAAGTTTAGTAGGGAAAGGATGCAAGGAAATTACTGACGGTATAAAAGTTTTCTCTGACTTAAGGAGAAATGCTTTTAAATAATGATAAGGCCTCCCAAGATAATAATCACTGTCTTGCACAAATATAGCTGCTATGAAATTAACTTTTGAATCATTTAGATCAATCATTGTCCTTTTATTCACATCCTCAAAGCGTTGGTCTGACAAAACACCAGAAATAAATCATGTTCTTTCCTTTTTTTTAATGCTTATGTGGTATAAACTAAGATTATGACAAAAAATTTAGTGGATACAGTATTAGCCTTGAACCACTTGGCGTTTTTATTTTATATAGTCATTAAGACAAAAGCATGAGCAATTATCAACAATCAACTCAGGTTTCACATGGCACAGAGTGGGTACAGAATAGCACAAACAAAAATGTCCAAGAGTTTCACGGTCCTCTTACTGTGATTTCTGCATTAACCCTTCTGCCCAATCATAAATCCTAAACATGCTTTAAAACTTAGATCAAATGTAGCTTCTTACTCAAATATTTTTCTGTTCTTTTAATCGTCACATCTGCTTCCTATAAACATTTTATATTTGTCTCATTATACTCATTAGAGTTAATGTAATAGTTTGTGCATTTGTATGCGTATCTTATCCCCACTTATTCTTCAGGTTTCTTACTGTGAATGCCATACCTGATCCACATCTCTACTCTACCCCATGTATGACTTAGCACGTACTGCTCAATCAGTGGTGAATAAATGAGTAAGGACATTGAGAACGAATCCAGCTTGAGTTCCGTTTGCTTACAAGCTTGTGTCCCAAGTGGGATTAAGACATGTCTGGTGGTCTGGTGGGACAGATTTTCCAAAGGCTCATTTACATGAAGATCAAGGAGCCTCTTGGAAGAGATGTTATCATAAGGGAGGAAAGAATCTGGCATAATAAGCTTGCCAAGAAGGAGATCTTTGTGATTTGTAAGAGTAGGCTGACTATGAGGAGATATTGGGATTTGACACTATCCCAGGGCCCTTCCCACTGGACTCAAGCATGAGTCCTTGTACTTGAATAAACGTGAAAACTTTCTCCCTGAAAACTTCAGGCACTGGGCATCGGCATTACTTTCCAGATACCCTGTAAAGCTTTGAAGATCATAATGGAGAGAGGCATTGTTCTTCCTCACTGCACAATAGAGCAGAGCTATGCAAAGTGTGGACCATGGACTGGTGCCAGTCTATCAGTTGGTCTATGTTGAAAAAAGGAGCTTGAGTCAGAACATAAATAATAAACCATGTTGTTGAGCATAATGTTTAGTTCAGCTAATATTTTTCTTTTTATTATAGCAAGACGTTCTTGAAGGAGAGAGTGCAGGACCTCCTTACTCTTGTGAACTTGCTACTTTGAGAAACTCTATAATACAAGCCACGTTGCTTTGATATCTTCTGGGTCCCCGAGCACCAATTATGGTGGCAGAATATATTGGTAGTAGTAGCTGTGCTAATCAGGGATTTACATTAGAGGAATGAGCTTGGTGGTTCCCAGTGAGAACTGTGGTACCCAGTGGAGTAGCATCAAGTGAATTGGGACTGGTTTGTAAGCATGTGTGAAATATCTCTTGGGGACTCTCTAATGTACTGAGGAGTAATTTGTAGCAGTATAGTTACATATGAGGAGATGGGGCAAAAATCAGTGGATGTGTGTTTAGCTGTTTGGATTCTTGTAACCATAGGTGGCAGAGCTCCTAAATTGACATCTCCAAATTTGGACATCTCATTTTATCCTGGCTGTGTAGCACCAAGAAAGGCCCACAAGATGAACTTGTAGAAATAGAGGGAATTTTTTTAGAATATGGTGAAGACAGAAAATACAGGTAAACAGAGAAGCAGTAAATAAGAATGGCTAATAAAGCAAATGAATGGAAGGGAAGCACATTGAGAAAGAAAAAAAATATTAGAAGAATTAGAAAATCATGAGATATTCTATCATTTTTCTATCTTCTGTAGTGTCTGTATTTTTTGAATGAGGCAAGCCCACATTTTCTGTATGCATATATATTTGCTATTTTCATGTGCACTCAATCATTTAAAAAACAGAGTCTGGAAGTTTCATGAGGATTAATAATCTATGATCATGAATGTTATGAATGAAATGATATTTTTATAAACTCACACAATATATAAAAATCAATTGCCATTACTGAGAAATTATCTCTGAATTGACAAAGAATACTCCCCCTTCTCCACTCACACACACACATCCTCTGTCTCTAGCTTCAAGACAGCTTTCAAAAGAGTAACTGAATTTCCCAAATCTCTGATTGTGGCCAATAGCATACATACTCAATTACCAGCAAGACCGGAAAGTGCTCAAGATGAAATACTTTCTTATCATCAATGTCATCTCCATCATCAACAAAGTGATTGTAAAAATAAATTGTTTGAATGCATTCTGTCCTCTAGAAGTGCGCACAACCTAAAATTAAAGTGGAAATGTGAATGAAATATTGTGCATTTATATAAAAAAATTTAAAAAGATTTAAATCTGTATTACTAGCCATTAGATTTTGTGTATACCCTTGCACCTTAAGAATATCTGGCATATATGGGGTGCTTGGGTGGCTCAGTCGGTTGAGCGGCCGACTTCAGCTCAGGTCACGATCTCACACTCCGTGAGTTCGAGCCCTGCGTCGGGCTCTGTGCTGACCGCTCAGAGCCTGGAGCCTGTTTCAGATTCCGTGTCTCCCTCTCTCTGACCCTCCCCCGTTCATGCTCTGTCTCTCTCTGTCTCAAAAAAAAATAAACGTTAAAAAAAAAAATTAAAAAAAAAAAAAAGAATATCTGGCATATAATAATAAATGTAACTAAATGAACAAATAAATTTTGATGGTTGAGTAACATGGACAAAACGGATTAAGAATTACGAGGCATTAGTCTCAGAAAGTCCTCACTTTTCCTGGATCACCCAGTTTGACCCTAATTGCACCTTTATTTTCTGAGACTTAATGTCCCTACAGATGATCATGGCTATTTCTCTAGCCCATTCAGTTAGAGATTAGCATTTTATAGTATCTGAATAAGAGTATTTGATTCCTGGGGCACCTGGGTGGTGCCTCAGCTGGTTGAGTGTCTGACTCTTGATTTTGGCTCAGGTCGTGATCACAGGGTTGTGGGATTCAGCCCCACATTGGACTCTGCCCTAAGTGTGGAGCCTGCTTGAGATTCCCTGTCTCTCTGTCTTTCTCTCCCCCTTGGTACGCCCCCACTCATACTCTCTCTCTCTCTCAATCTAAAATATAATAAAAAAAATATTATTTGATTTCTTTTTTTTAGTGACCCCAGAGATGGTCAAATACTGGAAACCCAAGAGCTGAACCATGATAGGACCTCAGGGACCCATTTAGCTTAATCATCTCATTTTAGACAGAAATAAACTGAGGTCCAGAGTGGCAAACTGACTTACTCCAAATCATGCTATTGATTTTTTTTCCCCTTAGGCTACTCGTTTCCTCTGAACAGTTGCTGGTAAAAGATAATCCAACATCCCTTCCAGGCACTTTGCTGAAAAAATATGTAGAAAGTGATTGTCTATGCATCATTCAAAACGACTGGCTACAATAAAATCACCACGTTTATTTATTTAGTTCCAAATCCACGCTTAATTTACTTGGTGTGTTCCAAAACAACTGACAACAGGATACCCCTGTCCTGGCTCAGCATAGTTTTATAGTTTGTTAATTTGCCAATTTACTCCGTCCAGCTTCTTTTAACAATCTGAATTTGCAAATGTTTTCTGACTGACTCACCATTGGGCCCTAGGAGTCTTTTTTCACACCCTTACCATCTGGGAAACAACTATTGCCCAACAAACATCCATCAATTTCCATGCTGGTACTGGTTCCAGGAGCCTAGGCTCTGACAGTCCTATGACTGAATCCGTCTTCCTTTTCTGTCAGGATGCCTGTAACTCATCTTACTTTTATATATCTCTGCAATAAGGGCTTAAAGTACCTGACTTCAGGGTGGGTTTATGAGCAAAGCGCTGAGAGCAATTAACATTTGAATGAAAGCTACCTGTGGATTCCCCTATTTAACAGCTGTTAAATGAAATTACTTGTCTGCTCCAAACTCCAGGCTGGTGGGTTGTGTGTACCCAGATGGGAATTACAGTGCACACATACAAGTAGGGATTCAATGAATTGGATAGCATAAATCAAATTGCGATTTTGAAATCCAGGCAGTAATCCCACTGACTTCTGAGGAAAAGCCCATGGAGATGGATCCATATGTAATATATCAGAAAGATTCTGGGATATTTCAGTGTTTAATTGTCTCAACTCCATTTGCCAAACAAGAATTGACTGAGATCTTCTGAATAATCTAAACCGAAAAGAACAGAAGTAGCAATAATAGCTTTTCTTGTGAGCTAATACTATTTTCCACATTTCAGATTTGCCTTGCAATTAAATGTTCCCCCAGATAGGTCACCTAACACTGATGATTTTTGGCCAAACCAGGGGTTTTAACAGACACATAAGATGTTGCACTTAGGTGTTATTTTTCTGTGGCTCTTTTGGCTCTTGGACCATTTCACTGGATTGTAAATGGCCAGAGTGAAAGACATTGTCGAAACATACTTTTGACCAGTGATATGTATGTGCCTCCAAAACACTTTGGAATTTAAATTATCTGGAGATAATGATTCTCAAATAAATCAAACACTAAAGGTAACATATTTAGGATCATATTTTGGCCCTGTACAAAAAAGTGCTTCAGTGTGTTCCATGGATCCTTGTAACAACCCACAGAGTGCCACTATTACTAATGGGCACGTGCTTACCTGTTGAGGTTGAGTCACAAGTCGTATGTGGCTTGTGCAAGGCCATACACAGAACTAATAGGTTGGTAGAGTAAGTGTTGAGCCAGGTAGTCTGGCTCTCTGGCCTAAGCTCTCAATCTCTCTACCTTATATTGCAGTTACATTTCCTCTCCGCTTTGTTCTAGTAGACGGAATGTTTGTGAAGCAGACAACTGGAAGGGAAATGTCAATGTATATATACACCTCAATAATGGCTTAGTGGTTATGTTCTGTAGCTTCATGTTTGTGGCTATTGTAATAGTGGCGAGAGTTGTGAAAAGCCTGTGGGGGCCCTCTGTTGTCCCACTTGGCTCTCCCTCCTCCGTTTGGATCTTTTATTCTGCCTTGGTTTAATCGCTGCTTATCCCCTTCTTTGCTGTGTTTGGGCTATGGAGGTTGTTAGTTTTAGGACTCAGAATTTCTTACAGAGAATTAACATACTTTGGGAAGAAGAACTTTTTTTTTGTCTTTTTTTTGGCTATGAAAGATTCAAATAGAATTCCTAACCTTGTGTGTACCACTAACAAGTAAATGGTACAAGTTCTATTTAGCAAGATGTATATTATGCAAATCGTCTGGTATCACATTTGCCATTAATATTTTTATTTACTTTTTTTATTTTACAGGGTTTTTTTTAAGGAAAATTAAGTAGCTATCCATCATTGTCTGGGCATTGAAAAATACTAATGCATTCTTATTACAGTTACCAATATATAAATCATAGATGAAAGAACTGTATTTTGTTATATTTTATTAGTATTGAAACTGAGTTTTGTTTTTTTTTCTGGCATGAAAAATCCATAAATAAAGCATAAGTAGCAACTTCTTTCATTTAATTAAAGCTACAATTTTGCACACAAAAACCATCCATAGTGTAGCCCATAACTGGACTGTAACTAATATCCAATTGTGGAGTTTCTAGAAGGTTTAATGTGGGTGATATAATGGAATATTTTACCCAAACTCTTATTTAGAAAATGCTATTCCTGTCACATCTAACCTTCAGTTTAACTAACACTAAATGAGTAGTGAATAATGAAGTGAAAGAAATTTCTTTATTTAAAATGCAAAATGCCTATTAATAAATAAAAACATAAGATTAGGTGTAAAGCAATAAAACATTAAATTAAGTTGTTAGCAATATACTGCTATATATTAATTTCCATAGCAGCCAAGAAGAAGCTGAATTATTTACCTGAGGAATAACATCATAGACTACCTTTGGGCAAAGCCTGAAAACTTGTTCTTACTGGATGTCTGCCAACAGCATTAGCTGTCAGAAAAAGGCAGAAGAAATTGATGAGACTGAATTCTGCAGTTCAATATGTTTGACAAGAGAGGAGAAAACAAAACTACCACCTCCCTTTAACCCTTTGATCAAATCAGGTTTTTGTAATAATTCCTGGGATATACAGACTGACTCAAATTCATCAATTTTTAAAAATGTGTATTTATTTTTGAGAAAGAGAGAGGGAGAGAGAGAGAGAGAGAGAGAGAGAGAGAGAGAGGCAGGCAGAGGCAGAGAGAGAGGGAAACACAGAATCTGAAGAAGGGTCCAGGCTCTGAACTGTTAGCACAGAGCCTGATGCGGGGCTGAAACTCAGGAACTGCAGATCATGACTTGAGCTGAAGTAGGATGCTTAACAGACTGAGCCATCCAGGTGCCCCTCAAATTTATTTTTAATTCAATAAGAAAGTATTTTATTTGTACATCAATTTAGAAATTCTAAAGTATTTGCAGGTGAATGAAGTTATTGATTCTCAAAGTAATCACTCAAGGAAGGAAGGGCATGTGCTAATTGTTCCATTTTACAGAATGGGAAATAGAGTCAAAGACTTTTACTGGTATTTCCATGGGGTATGGATTTTGATTGGTCTGTTAACACTCAAGAGTTTAGTTATTCTCTTAAGATGAAAATCCTAGCCAAATATTTTTGGAACGTGAAAAGAATAGTGGTGTTTGTATAGGAAGGGGAATAAATGATCAGGGTTTATGGGGAGAAAGCCACAGTTATTTAAATATTCAAAGATGCTTGTTGATGAGAAGATTCATAGTGGGGCAGTGTCAATATTGGTTCTACTCTTCATTAAACTCTACTGTAAGGGGAGTTATCACTACTCCCAAAGAAAGAGATCAGGTGATCTGGCTCTGGGAGTAGGCTAGTACTTCTTCGGGTGCTGACTACTGGGGTTCATACCCCTGATCCCCAAAAGGACAAAATTGATTGCTTGATGCTTGTTTTGTATGAAAACATAGGTAAGGGATGACTTTTGTTCTCCTCTCAATAAATTGTACTACTAACATAGAATGATCCATCACACTTAATTTACCATGGCCTTTTCTTATTATAATTGTGCATCTGTGTTCTTTGCCATATTACTTTGCTGTGCTACTCCCTGGAGAAGGTAGAATATATATTTTTTTCTAGCTTATTTTTAAACGTTTTTAAACGTTTTTATTTTTTTTAAACGTTTTTATTTATTTTTGGGACAGAGAGAGACAGAGCATGAACAGGGGAGGGGCAGAGAGAGAGGGAGACACAGAATCGGAAACAGGCTCCAGGCTCTGAGCCATCAGCCCAGAGCCTGACGCGGGGCTCGAACTCACGGACCGCGAGATCGTGACCTGGCTGAAGTTGGACGCTTAACCGACTGCGCCACCCAGGCGCCCCTATTTTTTTTCTAGCTTATTAATGATGACATTGGGCATATGACTTGCAAACTAGTGGAATGTTGGTGAGGTGAAAGTGGCCAGTTTGGGGTACAGGCCTTGAGAAACATCATGTATTTCTTCTCATTCTCTTGTGGTCTTACCAGTCACCATGAGAAAAACTAATAGGTAGATACTGGCCCAAGGAGAACGAGAGACATAGGGAGTTCACTTAAACCTAACCAGTTGCCTGGAGCTCAGCCTACCCAATCAGAGCCAACTCATGAAAACAAAACAAAACAAAAAAAATGTTCAATATAGGCCATTGAATTTGGAGTGGTTTGTGTCATTGTAGTAATAGCTAACATAACCACTATTCATCTATTACTATTCATCTAGTACTCCAAGCTGGAATCCTGGGCATAATGACTGTTGAGTTTTGATTTGTTTTTAGGGAAAACTAGGTTACAGTTTTCTATAAATAAATAAATAAATAAATAAATAAATAAATAAATAAAAATGTATGCAATAAAGAACAGAAGGAAAGAAAACAAAAGAAAAAAGAAAAGAAAAAGAGGAGAGAAAGAGAAGTTTAAGATGCCAACCTCCTATCCCCTGAGAAAACCATTTTGAACATTAGGTGAACATCATTGCAGACATCCATTATTTTTCACATTATCTTTTTATTTTAGAATAGTTTTAGATTTCAGAAAACATGTAAAGACGTGTCACACAAAGAGTTCCTAAATACCCCTCATTCAATTTCCTCTATTAAAAACTTACATTACTATGTATATTTGTCAAAACTAAGGACCAACAGTAGTATATTACTAATAACTAGATTCTGTAGTTTATTCAGAATTCACTATTTTCCCCTAATGTCCTTTTTCTGTTCATGGGTCTCATCCCTTTATATTTATTTACTTGTCATGTGCCCTAGCCTTCTCTGGTCTGTGACAGTTTCTCAGATTTTCTTTGTATTTTTTTGACCTCAACAGTTTTGAGGATTATTGAACAGATATTTTATAGAGTGTTCTTCAGTTGAAATCCAATCTTTTTTCTCAAGGTTAGACAGGTAATGGGTTTTATCTATCCTATGTCAATATAACGCTATGTGGATTTCTGTAGCTTCGTGTTAATTTTGAAACCCGGAACTCTTCTTGTTTAATGCATCAAATTTCTCTTACAATTTTAATGGAAGGTTTTGAACATTTCTTCTTTGCATAGTCTGTCTCCTCTTGGTTTTGCTTGTTTGTTTGCCTGCTATTTTTCTTTCACAGAAGTAGCTTTCTTCAGCTATATGTTAACCGTTGGTTGTCTGTTTATGTTTAAAGGTTAAGATTAAATATCTGCTCACATGCTCACAAACATGTTTCTGAGACTTGTGGCCTTTGGGCTTCATTTTAGGGTGATGTTTTATCTTGAGTCACTGCTTGGGGGTAGGTTAGATAAATAATTTATAAAATCAGGCCATCACTTAAAAAACTTCTTTTCATATAGAGAAAACTGCCTCTGATGTTCTAGGTGAAGGAGCTGAGAGAGAGCCTGGGGGTGGGGTGGAGAGTTGTTATCCTGCTGTCTTGACAAGTTTGAAGTCATAGATTATAGAAGAAATGAATTCCTTTTTGAAGAATCACTAGGGTAATTCTGACAATAGGGATAATTTAAAATTTTCTTTTCTTGCCTCAAGTGTTCAAATAATGATTCACTTATTTTTGTTTCCTATCTTCCTGGAACAGGTCTTGCTTTATTCTCTAATATTAGTCTACCTAGGTTTAAATTCTGGCTCTGCCATTTTCTTTGTGACCTGAGGCAAGTTACTTACTCTTTGTGCTTCAGTTTTGGCATCAAAAATAGGGTTAGTAATAGTATTTATTTCATACTGAGTTACCATATTTAAAGTATCTAGAACAATGCCTGAGAGAGCTAGTTCTGCATAAATACTTTGTGTGTGTATGTGTGTGCACGCGTGCATGTGTGTGTGTTCCTTCGTCTTCTCCTCTTCTTCCTCCTTCCTTCCTTTGTGGGAAACTTTCTTGTGTTACATTTTAAAATGCCTTTTCCAGACTATTTGTGGATTTTTCTGTTTAGAGCTACTAACAATACCCATGCTGGATTGTCTTTTTTCTTCAGATTTATTAGTTTAGATTTGATTGTTTTAAATTCTATCCTTCATATCTGCATTGGCACTGTTTACAGCAAGCCATTTCTCTATGTCAGTTAACCGAGTTTTCCATTCCTTGATGTTTTGAATTTACTTTTTTTCTGTAGATAAATAATTTTATTTCCTAAGAACGACAGTCTCTCTACGCGTGTCATTCTGTTGTTTTAACATCTTTACATTGAAAGCTCTTATATAAATGTTCTTACTAAATCATATTATAGCTCGAAGTCCTTTCAGGAAATCTCTTGTTCTGAGGGTTAAGTTTCTAGGCTCTAAAAAATGATGTATTTTTGTTTGTTTCCTTGCTTCAGCTCATTTGCTAGCACGCTGTGCCATTTTTTTGCACACCATGGCGGCTCTTCAGGTCTGTCCTTTGCTGCATCACAGTGTAGGGAACTTTTGACTAACCATCTCACTGTGTATAAAACATGTGCCCATCACCACCTACCCAAACAGGGACAGTGTTTGAGTTCTGAGTGTTCGGTTTTCTACCCAGCTCTGAGGGCATGACAATAGGAGTGGGGTCTTGGGGGATGCTGCAGAACTATACTTAGTAAAAATAACCAGATCTGTGATTGTGCCTGAGTTACATGTACTCTTTAGGACTCCATGCTACCTTGTGGGGAAGGATGTTCCGCACTTGTGGAGGTACCTTTGTGTTCATATCATTCTTCCATTCCGGAAACTTCCCTTCTGTAAACAGCCAGGAGTTATTCCTCGAAAGCTTCAGGATACCCAGATTGGGGAGTGGCAGTGGGAATTACCATTATTTAGTTTTTCTCTCCGATTGAAAAGTATCAGAGGTTGGGGATGGGATAGGAGAGTTCCTGCAGTTTGTTCTGCTTCAGGAAGTTTGGTTTCTCCAACTGGTAGCCACTCTTTGAATTTTATGGCATTGGGCTGGGCCCCTTCCTTTCTTTACTTGCTGTTTATTTTCTGTATATGTATTTCTATACTTTCACAAATATACTTTGTACATACACAATATATAATGATGCTATATGTGCATTTAAGGAGAGAGAGAAGGAGAGAATATGAGGTTTTGCTGATCTGGCTCAGTTTGTTAGGTATTTGGAACTGGAGATTCTGTGAGGTAATTTGACTTAACCATTTAAACCAGAAGTATTTATGGGCATTATTTTTGATTCACCTCTTTTTCTCAGCACTCTTATCAAAGCAATTATTCTTCTTAAAAATAAAGAAGGCACTTTGGTATCTCGGTGGGTTAAGCATCTGACTCCTGATTTGGGCTCAAGTCATGATCTCACAGTTGTGAGATTAAGCCCTACGTTGGGCTTCATGCTGGTGGGGAGCCTGCTTAAGAGTCTGTCCCTCTGTCTCTGCCCCTCCTCTGCTCATTCTCTCTCTCTCTCTCTCTCTCTCAAAAACAAACAAACAAACAAGGAAACAGTTTTACTTCTTAAATATCTCTTAAATCTATGCATTTTTCTCTAGCTTCACAGCTATTATGAGAGCCCAGCTCTCCTCATCCCCCCGTGACCAAACAGCCCTTTGACACTGCCTGCTTCAGTGTGGCTCTCTCCAATCCATTTTCCACAATAAATGGTTTTTATGAAACAGAAATCTGCATATATCTTTCTCCTGTTTAAAAAGTTCTCAGTGGTTCTCATTACTCTCAAGAGAAATACCAGATTGCTTGACATGGTTTGTCATGTCTTGCATAGTATCTCCTGTTTATGTCACCAGGCTTATCACTTACACATTTCTAGCACATTCACACCCCAGCCACATACTGTGCACTGAACATCTCAGGACCTCTCACACTCTTTCCATGGCAGGCTTTTGCTCACACCATTGCCTTCCTCTGCCATTACCATTACCCTCTGGACTCCTCATTCCAATATCCTTAGTCCCTTGATTAGCTAGCTTCTCATCCTTTGGGGCTCACCTCCAGGAATCCTTCATGATCAACCAAAAATGGATAAGAAACCTTCCGTGTGCTCACAGCATTCTGTGCATACCTGTAAAATTAGAAGTCATGTTATATGGATCTCATAATTCTGTCTGATTTGTCAATATGGATACATTTGCGTGTATGTATGTGTGTGTTGGTAGTGGGATGCCTCAGGGAGGGGTTATTAAGGTTTAAATTTTATTCCTTTCATACATTTGTATTTTTTATGTTTATTCATTTTTGAAAGACAGAGAGAGACAGAGCACAAGCAGAGGTGGGGCAGAGACAGAGTGGGACACAGAATCTGAAGCAGGCTCCAGGCTCTGAGCCGTCAGTACAGAGCCTGACACGGGGCTCGAACTCACGAACCGTGAGATCATGACCTGAGCTGAAGTCAGACGCTCAACTGACTGAGCCACCCAGGTGCCCCTCATATATTTGCATTTGTAAAATTAGATACCCTGAACATATATGGATTTTTAAGGAGGAGGAAAAACCTGAAATTGTTATAAAGGTGTTCCACAGAGTTTAATGATGCATGAATCTAGTCTAAGGATGCCAGACCACAATGATGATGATGGAGGATCTTTTTCCCTCAAGATAAGACAGCTACAAATAGTTTCCATCAAAAGATGGCTAAATAGAATTTTAGTTGGGTTGTATCAAAGTGAGAAATCAAGTAATTAAAGGTACTAATAGAGATATGTTGATGTTAGTAGACAGGAACAAAAGAATTTACAGCCCAGGAATGTACAGAGGATAATAATAGGGCCCTCAAACCCAATTCCTTCATGTTCAGGTGAACTCTCAACTCTTAGTTTTGAAGGAATAAAATGACCTTGTTCATGTGACTCAAATAAAGTGTATACCACTATAAATAGTATTTTCTGCCAGTTGATATGGCTTTGAACTCAGGATACAGGATAACATCACAAATTCCCTGGCACAACTGTAATAGTTGTGGGGAAAATAATAATAATATAATAATGGGCATGATTAATAGTAGGCAAACGATTTTTTAAAAATATTTATTTATTTTTGAGAGAGAGAGAGAGAGACGGAGTGTGAGCTGGGCGGAGGCAGAGAGAGAGGGAGACACAGAATCCGAAGCAGGCTCCAGGCTCTGACCTGTCAGCACAGAACCCGATGCATGGCTCGAACTCACAGATCATGAGTTCATGACCTGAGCTGAAGCCGGCCGCTTACCCGACTGAGCCACCCAGGTGCCTGGCAAATGACTAATGGAAAGTAATGGTAATGGAAAGTAATGCCTTCCATATGCCAGGTATTGCACTTATGTTATCTTTAAATCTCAACACACTATGTCTTAGTGTTTTCATCAATAAATAGAGAAAACCGAGGCTTGGAACATCAAGTGACTTCCTCAAGATTATACCTCGTAATGCAGCTGTGGTAACACAGCCAGTGCTCTTCCTTTCTCAGAGTCTTTCTGCTCCAGCAGGCTGGTTATGCTTAATAATCTTTCAGACCCATGTTCCACCAAACTGGTGTTCCTTTTTCAGAGGTGTCTCTGAGGACTGTGTTATGAGAGGGCCTGACTGCCTTCCTGAAGTCAATTTATGTGAAAGTGAGCAAGTATAAGCCAGTGCACAGTTAATGCTTGGAAGAGTTCATGAGGAAATGGTCCAGCTTTTCCTATAAACACCATAGTCTCCATCACACAAAATTTTACTTGTAACACTTGAATTCATATTCGTTTTTGTGCATATCTCTATCGTTACTCTTAGCCAGTGATTCTCAACAGGGAGAGATTTGTCCCTCAAGTGGTAATTGCCAACGTCTGGAGATATTTCGTTTTTCACAAATGTAGGAACAGGAGAGGTATGCTATGGCATTGGGTGGATAGAAACAAGAGACGCTGGTACACATCGGACAATACACGTAACAACCTTTACAACAAAGAATTATCTAGCCCCAAACATCAATAGAGAGCTTGCTCTTAAACTAAAGCATTAAGAGTTTTTGAGAACAGAAAAATACTTCTTAGTGGTACAAAATAGATTTTCAAAAGTTATTTGTGGCTTCTGTTTCATTATTATTATTTTACATTCTTTCTGCTTTGGTTGAGCTAAATTGAGCTTCTGAAATTTAAAACAACACAAGGCTTTATGTTTTTTATTGCTACTTTTGTATCACCATGGTTTCATTTGACTTTTTGCCAACGCTGTAAGTCTTAACAAAATGCCTTTTCACATTTCAATATAGAATTGCTAACTTTGACCATAATGCTTGTATTTTGAGAATGGGCTTTGAAACAAGGAGTAGGATGAAGGGACAAGATATACTAGTTCTAGATGTGTGCCACAAATTGGGGTCTTCGTTTACGAACACTCACAACCGCTCCTCAGATTATTATACCCACCCTGTTTTTCATTATCCCTGGCATCAACACGTGTGTAAGGGAAATTAGAGAACATATTTGGGGTCAGTGGTGTTGGCAAAAAGCCTAGAACTTATGGTGGTTAACTTAGGATAGAAGAGGTCCCCCAAAGCTGGCAGCCATGCATGATAACCGTTTTGCCCAAGGTCACTTTGATCTGCAGTTACCCTTTGGGGGGTTGGATAGGGAATGCCTCATAAAATCATATGAATCATTCAAAATTTGTTTCTCCTTTTCCTATGGCAAAATCATAGCATTTGCCACGTTTGGGGCCAACATGAGCGTTCTTACATTTTCTTGATCAGGTCTTCTTGGCAGAAGAAATATATCTCTTTTAAGAAATTTTGTTAAAATTATATAAATTTTCATTTCAAATGAGAAATGTATAAAATATGAATAATATGTAGTTTCTGAACTGATTTGGAATTTTAAGTGTGTCAAAAATATTGCACTTGTAGGCTTAATACTGAATGTTTGTGTCACCCCAAAATTCATGTGTTGAAATTCTAACCTCCAATGTGATGGTATTAGGAGGTGAGGGCTTTTGGATGTGATTAGATTTTGAGAGCAGAGCCTTTATAAATGAGATTAGTGCCTTATAAAAAGTCTCAAGAAGGTTGCTTTTCTTTCTCACTGCTATATGTCATGCGAAGGCTCTGAGATGATATCCATCTGAGAATCAGGGAGCAGGCCTCACTAGACACCAGATCTATTGGCTACTTGATCTTGGGCTTTCTAGCCTGCAGAATTGTAAGACATAAATTTCTGGTATTTGAGCTACCCAGTCTATGGTATTCTGATGTAACAGCCTAAACAAAGATAAGACTATAGGACATAAACACCAAAACAAATTTACAACTTTTTTTTAAAGTTTATTTATTTATTTTGAAAGAGAGAGAGAGAGAGTGAGTGGGGGGGGGCAGAGAGAGAGAGAGCAAGGGAGAGACAGAATCTGAAGCAGGCTCCGCACTCAGTGCAGAGCCCCTCATGGGGCTAGATCTCACAACTACAAGATCACCACCTGAGCTGATATCAAGAGTTGGATGCTTAACTGAGTGAGCCACCAGGTGCCCCAAAATGAAGACTTTTATTAAATGCTAAGGAATGTTACCCCATTCTGAGTGAGGGTAGAAGGCTAAATATCCACTAGGGACCCCAACTTTCATGTGTGGGACAAGGGATTTGGGATGAAATAGCCAAAAGACAGTCTAAATCCATCTTTTGGAAAATCCAACTTGGAGAAATGCAGAAAAAAAAAAAAAGAAAACAGAGCTGGATAATTGTTTGCTTTACCTCTAAAATGGACTTCACATGGAGAAAGCAATATTTTCTCAGTGATAAACATTAATGGATGAGTATTATATATTTATTATTAATTATTACATAATGAATATCTGTTAAAAGTACAGTCCAGTTTGTCAAGATAGGTTACGGTGCGCAAGTTACCAGGCTGAACAGTATAGAAGATATAAAGATGAGTAAGACATATTTCCTGCTTCTAAAGACTTTTAGATCAAATAAAGGAGATAATGTACATGTGAAAGTACTTTAACAAGTAGTTGTTAATTGTAATTGTAAATGGGGTAAGATGGATTGTTTTGACTTGAATTCCCTATAGAAGTAATAAGCTTCAACTGTAAGTTAAAGCCACTGTCAATGGGCTTTCCTTCTGGAGTGCACAGAACCTTACCCCCCCACCCCAGCTTTCGTTTTCATGGCTTTAAAATTGAAATAAAAATCCCTTCTCCAAATAATTTATAAGTTATTTGAAAGAACCAAAGAAAATAAAGTAGGTGAACCAGTTCTTAAATGTCTAAAGTCTATAGATGTAAGTGATCTTCATGGTATGAAGACTAAACTCCTAACCAAGGGAAACCCAGAGCCCATTCTGCCTGTCTTTAAACGAGTCTCTTCCTGGTAAATTGAAAATGCTCACTCTTCTAGAATCCCTCCATTCTACTTTACCTATTGCATTTCTTGATGTTTTCCTTAATGGTGTAAAATACGTAATTTTGTAAAATGGGCCCAGTTTGTCTATGTTCTGTTCATCGAAGTTCAGAACTTACCTTCTGAATAACCAACTTCAATCTGCTTAATAAAGGTCGGAAGAAAAATAAATTAGTCCTGGTTCAAGATATGGACATACTGTGTCAGACTTAACCTTATTCTAACATAGGCAAATATAGTCAAATTACTGATTTACGTATGTTAACTTAATCAGCCCTGTCAAGCTAATCTCTCAAGTTAAATGAACTGACTTATGTGTAAATATAGTGACCTATGGAAGGACTGGTGAAAGATGGAATGAAATTAGACCAAGACTGTCCTGACTTCATCTCCTGAAGGGCAGGAGTCATGACAATAGGGAGCAGGCAACCTCACATACCTTGAAAGAGTGGAAGTCATTTTACCTTTTAGTCCCCCTTGGATCTGGGACATCCTCTTGCCAAGCACACATTCTGAAGACTAAGACAGTCCCATTCTCACTTAGGTGAGTGTGTGGGGATTGGATCCGCCCAGATCACATGCTCTGGCTTGTTGCTGCAAAACCCTCCCTCTTAAGCAGCTTAGCTCTCTTCCAAATTCAGTGGCAGTACTTACGATGTCATTTCCTTGGTTAGTCAAACAGGACAAGAATTATTTGTCCTGAAAGACAATGATCATGTTTCATTTTTAGTCTCTAGTAAACCTGCCAAAACTGAAAGCCTGTGCATTATATGAAGAAAAAAAACTTAACCCAAGAGGAAAGCTATTCTTGATTTTGAATGTCTCTATTCTCTCTGCTTACTGGAGAAACAACTGTGCCATCATATTTTATACCACACTGCTGAACTATTAGAACTTTTGTTGCCTTTGAAAATCTGGGCTCTATATTGGGATATATATATATATATATTTAAACATAAATAATACATATATTTACATAATAAGTAAATATATATATCCCAATAAAGAACAGAAATATATATATTTATATTTATATATACTTTGCTTTTCTTACATCTCTTTAAGGTATGATATTTCAAAGATTAGCATCTGCATAAAGCTCATTAAGCTGAATAAATGTGGATTCAGACGAAGAATCGTTTGAGTTCCTGGAAGCCTATCCCTTAGAAGCAGGTGCACAGCACATGATTAAGAGAAAATGTAATTGTGAGGAGCACGACGGTAGCAATGGCACACTAGCTTTTTGACTCATCTGAGGTTGCACCTGTGTATTTACAACTTTTATTTTTAACTAGGAACTACTTCTTTTCATAGGAACAGGATGTGTTTTTAGGAGGGGTTGGTAACAAAGAAATAGGTTATCCTGGGGTTGTGATAATAACATAAGAGAAAATACACTTGAAGAGTTCTTTTAGAAAATATCTCACATGAAGTTTTTAACAATAAAAACATAGAAGATGACATAATTGTATTAGAAAGAGTTGGTTTGGGGGCTCCTGGGTGGCTCAGTCAATTGAGCATCTGACTTCAGCTCAGGTCATGATCTCACGGTCCATGGGTTTGAGCCCTGCATTGGGCTCTGTGCTGACAGCTCAGATCCTGGAGCCTGCCTCAGATTCAGTGTGTGTCTCTCTGTCCCACCTCTGCTCAGTCTCTCTGTCTCTCTCTTTCTCTCTCAAAAATAAACATAAAAAAAATTTTAAAAAGAATTAGTTTGAGTGTTGGAAGATATTAATCATCTGCATCACTTTGCAAATTGCGTGATTTCTCGGGATCTTGTTTTTCTGAGGTTCTTCAGATAACATTAAGGTCTCCTCCTTTTTTTCCCCTATTTCACTCATCTGCACCCTTTGCCCCAGCAACCACCAGTTTGTTCTCTGTATTTAAGGGGGAGTTTTTTTTCTCTTTTTTCTTTGTTTGTTTGTTTTACTTATTAACTTCCACACATAAGTGAAATCATATAGTTCTTGTCTTTCTCTGACTGATTTATTTTCATTTAGCATAATATCTTCTAGATTTCTAGATCCACCCATGTTGGTGCAAATGGCAAGATTTCATTCTTTTTTTAATGCCTGAGTAATATTCCATTGTGTGTGTGTGTGTGTGTGTGTGTGTGTGTGTGTGTGTGTTCCATATCTTGGCTATTGTAAATAATGCTTTAATAAACATAAGGTTGCATATATCTTCTCAAATTTTCTTTGGGTAAATACCAGGTAGTGGAATTACTCAATCATACAGTAGTTCTATTTTTAATTTTTAGAGGAATCTCCGTATTGTTTTCCACAATGGCTTCTTTAGCTTGCATTCCCACCAACAGTGCACAAGGGTTCCTTTTTCTCCACATCCTTGCCAACACTTATTATTTCTTGTGTTTGATTCATTGGGTTTTGATTTGCATTTCCTTGATGATGAGTGATGTTGAACATCTTTTAATGTATCTGTTGTCCATCTGTATGTCTGCTTTGGGAAAATCTGTATTCATGTCCTCTGAACACTTTTAAATTGGATTATTTGGGGTTTTTTTGATATTGAGCTGTACAGCTTCTTTATATATTTTGGTACTAACCTCTTCTCAGATACATAATTTGTAAATATCTTCACCCATTCCGTGGATTGCCTTTTCATTTTGCTGATGGTTTCCTTTGCTATGCAAAAGCTTTTTATTTTGGCATAGTCACAATAGTTGATTTGGGCTTTTGTCAAAGACATTGCTGCCTATATTTCCTTCTAGGAATTTTATGGTTTCAGATCTCACATTTAAGTCCTTAATTCATCTCGAGTTTATTTTTGCGTGTGGTGTAAGAAAGTGGTCCAGTTTCTCTTGGCTGTAGCTGTTGTTTTCCCACCACCATTTGTTGAAGCAACTGTCTTTCTGCCATTGTATAGTCTCTCCTCCTTTGCCATCGATTAATTGACTCTACAATTGTGGGTTTGTTTCTGGGCTCTCTATTCTGTTCTTTTGATCTATGTATCTATTTTTGTTCCAATACCATGCTGTTTTGATTACTACAGCTTTGCAGTATATCTTGAAATCTGGGTGATACCTACAGTTTTGTTCTTCTTTTTCAAGATTACTTTGGCTGCTTGGGGTCTTTTGTGGTTCCATACAGATTTTAGGACTATTTGTTCTAGTTCTGTGAAAACTATATCCTTTTAAAATGCTTTGAGCTTGAGCTTATGATAAAGTTCACAGAGTAGGCCCTGTTCTGTTGTCAATGAACTTACAGACTGAAGCCCATTAGAGGAAACAAAACGGTGAATGCTAGCCATTTTGCAGAAAACAAGATTTTTATTTTGCTAAAAACAGAAATAAATATGGACTTGAGTCTAAGAAAATAAAAGATGTACTTGGGATTCAGATTTATGTATTTTTAAAATTAGATTTACATTTTAAGGCAAAGTACCAGTCTTTCAAAAGGCAGCAACATGAGGTTCTCAGAGAACACCAAATGAGGCTCTCAGATCCAAAGTGTTTTCCCCATATCTGTAATTAACTCTTATTTCTTGCATCTTGGAAGGCTATTATGTTTCTTTAATTTCTCTTAAAATATTTAAAATAAAGCACAGAATTAGTCATTGAGCTAATATATTGATTATCATCTAACACTATTTGGGATTAATTCATGCTGGCTGAGAATAAACCTGGCTTCTAGTAGATGTTTGGAAGAGAGGATTCCACTGGGAAAAACAGGTCTCCAGTAGGAAGGAAAAGATGCTGAAGGAGGAGGCCCTAAAGAAGCTGAATCTGCATTTGGGAGAAGAGAAAGTACAGATCATTCAAAACAAAACCACAGAACATTGAAGACTCAAAGGTGGAATGAAGTACAAATGAAAAGTGTAAACATACTAAAAGAAATGCAAATTAAAATATATACAGAATTTAAAAAAAAATAGCAGGAAATCTGCAATAATTGAAAATTGTAAGGTGCAAATGTTGAGGAATTTCTGCTGTGTATGCTGTAGGTGTAATCAGATTGAATAGTGTCACTGAGCGCTGCCAGGCACCTCTCCCTTCTGAAAAATGCCAAAAGACCAGGTGGTGGGTAGAGGAGATCTAGACAGAACTCCTCCAGTGAGTCCTCGATGGCCAGGTTAGGGCAGGCTGTGGAACAGGATGCGTCACAGAATTTAGATCATTTTTCTGTGGTAGGAAGCAGCATTTATGAGAGAGAGAGAGAGAGAGAGAGAGAGAGAGAGAGAGAGAGAGAGAGAGGAACATGGATAATTATTCTCACTAGTGAAAATTAAAAATACCAATATTTGGATGTTTTTCAGATATCCTTCCAGGGCAGTTCTTCTCTTGACAGGGTAAGAGTGAGACAGAGCTCTGTCTAGACACCCTGCTTGTGAGACAGTACTAGCTTTCCAGAAGTCAATATTGCAAAATGTGTCAGAACTCTATAAATATTCACTGATCTTTGTCATAGTAATTACAATTCTAGAAAATAAAAGGGCAGAAATCAAAGATACACATAATGTTGTGCGAACAAAGACATTCTCTAAAATATTCTTTTAAAACTCGAAGAAATCTACATGTACCTCAGTTTAGAACTGATTAATGATGGCACTGGCTTGTAATAGATTAACGTTTTAATACACTATTAAATTACATGGAAAATATATAGGGAGGAGTAGATATACACAGCAGTACATAGAGGATGTTGTTCAGTTTGTAAAACAAACAGTATATAAAAGACAATCAGGAAATATAACAACGTATTAATAGTGGTTATATCTGTGTGGTATGATCATGAATCATTTTTATTTTCTTTCATTTTTTATATTTTAAACTTTTTATAATGAATATCAAATCATTTTCTAATGAGAAACATAAAGAGCTGTTTTTAAGTTCATACTACACTTTGTGAAATTCCAGAAAAGGCTGCAGTCTTCTGAAACATCACATTCTGAGCTTTTAGGTTTCAGCCAGATGCCAGACACTCTGACTGACATTTGGCAAAATGGTTTCTTGGTTTAAAGTTCCCTTGGCCCAAGTCTTAGAAGTTCATGGAACAGATGGCTTCAGTTTGAAGGACGTATCTGGTAATAGACAAAGGCAAAGCTGTCCCTCTGTGCTAAAGGAAATAGGGCATTGACCAGGAGACATTTTGAGTTCTGGCGTTTCTTTCTACTCTTTTCATACAAAGGTTTTTGTTGCTGAACTCTGGCTCACAGGAAGGGTAAAATCAATGTCACAGGAGTTTCTGTGGATAATTTAAACATCTCTGTGGTGGTTCCCCTTACAGAGTATGGACCAATGACTAAACACAGAAGTGGTTTGGAATGGCTGTGGGGGCACATTTGTATAGTGCAGCAGTGATGTAGAACTTGAGATGTCCCCGTCAGTTCTCTCTAACCCACTTAGCTATTCCAGTGCGCTTGGGAGCAGTAGATCCAGGAAGATACCTGCAGGTAGCGCTATCACAACCACACACAACCTATGACAAACCCATCAAGGTATTCAACCTTCTGGTCTTGAGATTCCTCCCATTGATCGTCGTGTAGAAGAAGTAGAGGCGTAGCGTGGATGCCAACGACACGGAGCTGAATACATTAACTGAAAAAGCCAAAAGCACATCCAGCTGACCTCTGCATCTGAGAAGTTGACAGACACGCTGGCACAGAAAAATAGAAATGTCTTTTACTCACAACTTTCATGACATCATTCTTTTGTCTTTTGCACAGATTTCTCCTTAATCCTCCCCCCAAAGTGGAACTGGCAAGGCTAAATATTGCTGTGCCCTATTTACTATTTATTTTATAGGTAAGTTTTATTATTACAACGTATTTAGTGGGAGGAGGAGTCTTTAATCATGGCGGTGCTGAGGGGAGCCTGTGGAGCCCAGGTTCTGGCAAGGAAAATCCCACATCTCACTTAGTCTGGCTCCTCCACTTACTTCACTCTTGTGAACATTTCATAGCCTCTTCTCCCTTATCGTTTGGCCAGGATAATTTCAGCATACCCGTGAACACCTCCAGCGATTGATTTCCAAATTGTCAAGTCTTTCTTACTAAATGTAAAACATTTTACTACTGATTTTCTATTTCTAATTCAATAAATGCATTTCTTCTTCAAGTTACCATTGCGTGGCATCCAATTCTGCCCTATCTTTCTACTCCTCTCAGAGTGATTAGCAAAACTGAGGCCAGCAAAGGTGGAATATAGGGGATTGTGTTGTCTATACATGGTTGTTTTCTACATTAATCTAATT
>NW_024412400.1:69306941-69326656 GCF_014898765.1 Herpailurus yagouaroundi | reverse complement strand
AATTCCAAACAATTTGGTATCAAATTGTATCAAAAAGAAGAGTGCAAACAACATTAGACTGGTAATCTGAAACAGTCCGTTTGAGTCCTGACTTTCACTGGCTACTTGTGTGACCTTGAAGAAGTTACTTCGTTTTTCTGGCTTGGCTCTCAGATGTGGATGAGTGCTGCTTTCCTTACTTCCCATGCCTGCTGTGAGATCAAATGGGGGCCTCGTCTGTGGAAAGGAACTGTAAATCTCTACGCACACATAACATATCATCAATGCTGAAATATTAGCCTTGGTATCTGCATGATGCTGGAAAACTGACAGATAGCTTTATGAGTTGGGCTAGTTCTAAAAAACAATACAAAGCGAAACAAGAAAAATCCCCTCAGAAGCACCATCTCCCTGTGTTTAGGACCTTTTACTTTTGAGCAAAATATTTTGAGCACATTCAGGATAAAAGTTGTATGCCACGCATATTTATATTCTCATTACCGAATGGAGTATCTCAGTCTCACTAGATGCTCAGGTAAGAGAAAACACAGGTATATGTGTGAAAATGCACCGTTTCCCCATTATCATAGGTTCCCCCCAAAGCAAGCTCTGCGTGGAGGATGGGCAGAGCATATTAAATCCCTTTATTGAAGACCCCGTTTAAATTTCATTATGTCTTATGCCTGACTTATTTCTTCAGACCACTCTTATTTCTTCAGAAGTAAGGCCAGTTCTTGTTTCTTTACACTGTATGAAATTGCTAGTTTTCATGGACTGACTATCTAAATGAATAATTCCAACTGATTCACCTTGTCTTCACTGGTGCAGATGGTGATTCTCATTTCAACAAGAGTATTATAGGTTGCTTTGCAAACCATTCAAAGATAAGAGAAATCTCAAGGATTTCCATGTATAACAGTCTGCATGTGCATGTTGCACACATACACGTTTTTAACTTTTATTCGGAAGAGGTAGTTTGAAAGAGATTCATCGTGTACATTTCATAAATATCAGATTTATTTATTAAAGGAATAATTAGTGAAAAACTGTCTCTAATATAGCAACCAAAGGAGAAAGTAACTCCTGAGATGGGGCAAGTGAACCAAACTAAAGAATATCAAATAACAACAGGAAAAGAATAAGGAAGAAACATGCTTAGGAGCCACAAAGACTAAGTTCCTTCTCAAAGCCACTTTTTGCCATTGGTATTAAAATTAATTTTTTCTTTCATTTTTTTTAGGGGAGAGAGAGAGAGGAGAGTGCAAGTGAGCGAGAGGCAGGAGGAGAGTAAGAGAAAACCTTAAGCAGGCTCCATGCTCAGTGCAGAGCCTTGTGTGGGGCTCAATCTCAACACCTTGAGACTGTGACCTAAGATGAAACTGAGAGTCGGACGCTTAACTGACTGAGCCACCCAGGTGCCCCTACAATTCATATTTTTAAGTGGAGCTCAGGAAACATTATAATCATTACCATTATTATTATTTAAAATTTTTTTCAACGTTTATTTACTTTTGAGAGACAGGAGGATAGAGAGCATGAGCAGGGAGGGGCAGAGGGAAAGGGAGACACAGAATCTGAAACAGGCTCCAGGCTCTGAGCTGTCAGCACAGAGCCCAGTGCAGGGCTCGAGCTCACGAACCATGAGATCATGACTCGGGCCGAAGTCGGACTCTTAACCGACAGAGCCACCCGGGTGCCCCTATTATTATTATTTTAGATTCCATTCTTTTGGAAGAATCCATCTGAGGGAACAAAAGAAAGGTATTACTATTGTCATTTCAATATAGAGCATGTTAGGCTGTCTCTAGGATGTGGAGGAAGACATTTGCAAGGAAAATCTGTGCCAATAAGCTGCATCATTTACACAGGAATACCTTATTCGTTACTGACGTTAATGGCAGTGTTTTAGGATCAGTTTCAGTTGCTTTAGGCAGTGTGGCTTAAATACTCAAAACACTCCACAAAATGGATTTAATAGCATAGTGGGATATTATATGTCTTAGGATGTTGCAGTTTGATATTGAAGTTTTCTGTTTAAGGAGTAAAATCCATGAAAATACCACATTTTATTTCGTAACACATTAGTAATTGTCAAGTAATATTTCAATTTCATTTGAGTAGATTGGATAAACCAGGAAGTGAAGCCTGCCTCATTGATCCAATGTCTGTATGTTTGTAACCTCCCATCTGTCAACAATTGCCTGAAGAGTACACAGATATCCTACTTTTGAGCATCAGAGTTTTAGAATGATTTATATGGTATTCCTAGAATCATAGAACCTAAGATATGTGAAAAAAGTGTTATTTACTCCAGTTCTTTTATTTTGCAGATAAAAATCAATACCAGAAAGGTTAAATGACTTTCTTAAAGTTTCAGAGCCAGCAAATAACAAATCTAGGATTCAATTTTCAGTATTTCCAGTGCCAAGTTTTCACAGTATCATATTGCATTCTTATTTTTTCTTATTTTTAAAGAATAATTGTACTTTGAAACAACAGGACCATTCAACAAAGGAGAACAGATTGAATTATGGTTTCTCTGTAATGTAAAATAACATGTAGGAAATCCTGGTTAAAAACATTTTTAATAACATGGAAAGTGGTCCTGACATATTAAGTGCAAATATGGTTATAAAAGATACATTATGAACCTAAATTTGTAAAATTTAAATTTACATAAAATCACTCAATATTAGCAATTATTATCTCTGGGCAGCAGGTGATATTTATGCTCTTTGCAATTTTCTCTATGCTCCTAGTTTTCTCATCATGAGTTATATTACTATAACTTTGTTAATTAGATAAATGAGTAGATGTAAAACAAGCAAATAAACTGCTTAGGGTAGGTTAAATTATGCTTTATTTTAGTTAATTTATCACTTGTTTGTGAGAATATGTTATGATCAAAATATGTATTGGAATCACATGGATATGGGCTTGTATTTTAGCTCTTGTTGATAACTGGTTGTGTGACCAGGGATACCTTTGCGCTCTCGGAAGTTCCATTTTCTTATCTGGAAAGTGGAATTAATAACCACACTACAGATTTTTGGTAGAGATTAAGTGAGATCGTGCATTTAATGCATATAAGGTGTGCACACAAATGGAGATAGTAGCCATTCTATAGATGTTCACTTCGTTTAATTAGTTCACCTTTATGAACTCATAAGTTTTTATTAATAAAAAGTATAAAATTCTATTTTCATTAAATAGTTACAAAAACCTGATTTTAAAAATCAAGTATACTGTTGCCGAAATTCCTTACTGCAGTGCAAAGCAGGGATGCCGGGGAAGAGAGGGACAGGGGAGAGAGTGGGTCATGTGAGATTGTAGGACAGAGAGTAGCATGTAATTCTGGGGTTCAAATGTTTCAAATTTCTCAGTTCATGGCACCAGAACTTCTTGAATATTTTGGATGCAAATGCATTTTCTGGTTCTACTTAGAAACTTAAACAGACTGAAAACCCTCTCCAGATCTTTTGAAGCAATTTACCTAAATGTATGAGCCCATATATATAAGGTGTCAAGCAACCTTAACTCATTAGACTAATGATTTTTCTATGTTTGAGAAACAGCATGATCCAGATGTTAGATAATACCTATGTGAGCCAGTAACTCACTTTATTTTAGCAATCTAGCAACTGCGTACCATTATTGTCTTGGCACTCAGTAAAAATGTCGCATTGCATTTAATCAGCTAGACTGCACTATTAACCAGTATTTCCACACATCTGTCATGCAACCTTTAAAGCCTTTGGATCATCAAAGAAATGTTACATTGCACACAGTCTAGATTTAGTGGTACCCCTATTTAAATGCGTTGCAATCACATATGTGAAGATTCTCTAATCAGAACATCTGATTTTCTGGAAGAGTTCTTTCACAGTATTCAAAGACAAAGAGAGGTCTCTGTAGAAAAACCTTTTGCTTTTTTGCTCCTTTTAAAAGTGTCAAGTGTCAAAGTATCTACCAAAGCAGCTGAGGAAATGAGAAACTCAGGATGATGTTAAAAGGAAAGAGCAGAAGTGAATGGTTTCACTGGATGGAATTCATAATGTAAAGTGAGTGAAAGCACCTTTCAACTACCTTGTTTCACACCTGCATGATATTTCCTGTCACAAAACAGTTTAAAATAGTGTGCGGTCCAAAGAATAGGTAATACATCCGATGAAACGCCAGGTCTTCTAACCTGGGCTGCTATTTCCAATCATGAGGCTGACTGTTTAGAAGTCTGGATAAAACAGAACATGTTTTTTTCTTATAAAAGTCGCAGCTGCCTCTTGTCATTCATGGCGAAATATTTTCATGTTTCATTAACCTGGTGTCTACTAGGTAAATGTGCAGCAGCATTTACTGCTTAAACAAGTGCTTTGGTCAAGTCAGGGCAAGTTATTGCAAAATTTTAACCTAAAACTAAATGGGAAATGAAGCTGGCATTTCATTTTCTATGAACTCTAACATGGGTATTGAAAGGAGTATTTGGATTGTCACAAATGAAGGCTTTTCTTTCCAAAATTGGCAAAATGACATTTTAACGTATGGCATAATCTTTTTCATCGATAGGCTTGATACCATGAGAAGTAACTCAGAAATGCACATTTCTCTGTTCCGGCGAGATAGGCAGGCAAGCTCAGGTACTTGTCAAGAGAATGCATTGATACGGGGATGTTCTGAGAAAGCAAAGGTTTGCAGGGCAGACTTAGTTCCACTTAGAGGACAGGGTTCTGTCTGCCACGCTTATGTAGCCAGAAAATAATACTTGGAACAGTGGATTGTTTCTGCCCAAAGGGAGATGCTTTTGTTTTTATCCATTTCTATTTTTCTTCCTCATGCACAGACAGGCACCAATTTGTGGCTTGCTGATAGCAGAAACAGAGACCAGCCACTGTGAGTGACATTCATTTCCCTCACAGATGACCTCTGATTTATACTTTTAACTACAGCTTTGATACTTGATGTGGGAAGAGACCCAAGACTGGATATGGTGCAGTGGAGTCTGCTAGGCCTGTAGAAGTCTTCAGTCCCTTTGTTTTGAAGTAAAGATGGAGTCTCTACATCTTTGATGCTCAAAATATGTACCTGGATCAGAAAGAAGCATTGGCATTAGCATTGGCATCTCCTGGCATCTTGCCTGAAATGCAGAGTCTCAGGCCCCACCTCAGACCTGCGAGTCAGAATCTGTGTAGATCCCCAGGAATGCTTATGCAAAGTAATGTTTGAGAACACTGTTCTAAACAGTGGTGCATCAGTTCTACTTGGTTCTTATGCTGGATAATACAGTCACTGGAAACGTTAGCCAGTTTAACAACTATATTAGTCAGCGTTCTCCAGAGAAACAGAATCAATAGGATGCATAGAAAGCGATCTATTGTAAAGAGTGGGCTCGCAAGATTATGGAGGCTAAGAAACTGCCCGACTCTGCAGTTGGCAAGCTAGAGATCCCGGAGAGCCAATGATGTAAGTCCAGTCCAAGTCCAAAGGCCTAAGAACCAGGAGAGCTGACGGTGCAAGTTCCAGTCTAAGAGCTGGCAGGCTCATGACTCAGGAAAAGCTGATGTTTCAGTTCAGGTATGAAGACATGAAAAGACTCAGGTCTCAGCTCAGTCCTGCTGGAGGAGTAATCCCCTCCTTTCTTGCGGGAGGCCAGACTTTTTGTTCTACTCAGCTCTTCAGTGGGTTGTTTTTAAGAGCCCCCTACATTAGGGAAGGCAGTCTGCTTTACTCAGTCTACCAATGTTAATCTCATCCAGAAACACCTTCCTAGACATGCCCAGCATGTTGTTGAAAATTATCTGTGTACCCATGGCCCAGTCAAGTTGAACATAAAATTAACTATCACACCAACTGTCACGGATAAAGTACTTTGAAAGAAACATTTTCCTGGCCAATTTTGTATATTTTTTTGGCCAGTTTTGGTTACTGGTCCAGGTCCCTGGAAGCACCATAGCTACAACAGAATACTGTGCTCAAAAATCTGAGACGGTGGGAGGTTGCTGAGATGTTTCTCATCTCTAAAATGTTTCTCATCTCTAAAAAATGTTTCTTTTCTCTATCACCGCCACCCGTCTCAGCAACCTCCCACTGCATGGATAATAGCACAATCAGAGAAAGCAAAACCCTAAAGAAAAGTCACACATGAAGCAGTGTGCATCCTTGACCATTGCTATGGCAGGTATCTCCAGTTTCAACTTTTCTGCCCTCATCACATTTTCTCTATTTGGAGACATTTTAGCAAAGGCTATAATTTTTATTACATTTGTATATTCATCATCAACTATGGCAATTCACTTCTCCAGTTGGTTTATGTTATTTATAAAGTGTGCGTCATTCTAGGCCCATTACTATAAATTAGAGATTATTTTACTATGTTGACACAGTATTTAGGGTTTGGCTGATGTAGGCCTAGTCATGAACTACTTCTCTGTTTTCATCTCTTAATGATTCTGATTTTTCGAGAATTAATATTTTTTGTTTCACTCTGGTATTGTCTACTATAGTTTTTCAGTAAATCTAGAAAAAGAATTCTTCTGTTTCTTTAATTTATCTTAAAACTGTATATTATCCTAAATGTCTAAAACATTTTAATTCAAACGCATCTTCTCACAAAGTTCACCTCTTTAGCAACTTGTAGTAGCTCTCCTTACCTTATTTATTTTCACTAGCTGAGTCTCAGAATAGCCGTACTTTTTTCTTTTCTATTAAAAAAAATCTGTTTGTGATGATGTCACCTGGGAGAGACCAAGAAAACCGGAATCAGGGTGTCAGCCTGTATGTGCAGAATAGCACAATGTCATTGCAATTTTCTCCTCTTGATAAAGACATAAACGTTATGCTGATTATGTTCAGGATAATACATGTTTTAGTTAAACACTGATGGTAAATTAAAGATAACTGACTAGCTTAGCAATACTTGACTGTATACATTTTTAATTTTTACTTAAGATAACTAAGTTAATGTTATATAATATAACCCAGTATCTCTACTTAGGACTTAAGTAGAAATCAGTCAATGATTTTGATCGTATGAGATCTTAGCTAATAGCCGATACTTGGTTCTGCTCTGGTATTTGGCATATGGGTTCTTATCCTTCTCCTTCCCTTGAAATTAGGCCTGCTGAATTGACTTGCTCTGATCAAGGCACCATCACATGTGTCACATGTCAGTGGAAGAATTTAACTGTTTTGAGGTGCTATCCACTTCCGTCTTTTGCTGTTGCTGTTGTGATTTTCCAGATGAAAAGATTTCATCAATCTGGCAAAGTTAGGATGACAGAGGTCAGAAATACCCACCAGTGCCAGAGGACATATAATGAGAGTGACTCTTTAAAAATTATCACAGCACGGACTAACCTATCCTAGCAAATGCCTCAGAGAATACTGAACAGATTGAAGCAGAACTGCTTGGTGTACGCAGAGGACTGCGGAGACTGAACCCTGGCCAGGGGTTAGGATTGTACCTCTTGGTTGTTAAGATGATGTGTCAAAACCCAACATGAGTCCAGTTATATCTCCTGTAAGAACAGAGTAGACAGAAAAAGGAGGCCAAAGGCTGCCAAGTCAGGGTTCATGAGGGTCAGTGTTATACCCTTCTTTGGCCAGCTACTTCAAACTTCAGAGTGTATACCTGGAGAAGAAAAGCATCTTTCTGTGTGACCTGGCAGAGAAAACTAAATATGGACAATTTGTATCAATGTCTCTTTATTTTTTTCTTCATTTGCGAAACCCATTCAATGGATCCTACTTCCTTTTTTAAGTTCTTGGAATTGAGTAGCTAGTCTAACCCATCATGAGGGATGCTTATATAAGGGGTGTGTAGATGCACTTAGTCTTTAAATTCTCCCATTAGTTTGGAAGCCATTCTAGAAAGATCCTACCACTTTCTGGGGGGGGGGGGGGATACCCTGGCTGTGATATTTATTAGCTACACACCGGTGGATATGGTACTTAATCTCTGTAAACCTCTGTATCTTTTCTTTTTCTTTATCATTGTATTGTTCTTTCAAGACCTCACACTATTGTAATAATTAGTACACAAGAAAATCTAGAAAGGGCTCAACTCATCCCCTGTGCTTCCTTCCTTTTCTTCCTCCTCCTCCATTGCTTTCCATTCTCTCTCTTTCCCCCATACTCCCCTCTTCCTTCTGCCCCTTTTCCCACTTCTATCCTTCCTTCCTCCCTTCTCCTTTTTCTTACTTTTTGAAATATGGGACCATTGGTCTAGGTGAATGTATTCACTATGTTATTGGATGTATTTTTCACTTTCCCTGATCTTTTCACAGAACCTTTCACTTCTGTATATCCATCTTTTCTAATTTCTTCCTTCAGAAAATTAGTATTTATCTTCAAGAAATATCTTCCAATTAGCATTAATTTATTCAGGTCACCTTTTCCCCCATATGATATCCCCTCTGTCCAAATTCCCTCAGGTATTGCTGTGTGTTAGTATATTTAAAAGCATTTGACTTAAAATTCCTTAGTTTTATTCCTTGTGTTTTATTTTTTTTAATTATCAAAAATCAACTTTTTTTTTTCTTTTTGGTGAGCATGATGCAAGATTGTTATGGGAATGAGGAAAGAGGAAAAAAAGAGAGAAATCCTTATGACCCAGACATAATCTCTGTTTTCATTTGTTCTACATCATTCTAGGAATCTTTTAACACATATATACCGTGAGGAGAACTAATATGAAGACTTTTATTAAATACAACCATACAATTTTTAGTGAAGATACTTAATTTAATTGTATTAGAATATTTCAGAGGGAAAGCCTCAGTGATTGGAGCCATTGCAGATTCATATACTTTTCTTATAAGAGATATTACTGGGGCTCCTGTGGCTGAGTTGGTTAAGGTGTCTGACTTCAGCTCAGGTCATGATCTCATGGCTTGTGGGTTCAGGTACTGTGTTGGGCTCTGTGCAGAGCCTGCTTCCGATCCTCTGTTTCCCTCTCTCTCTGTCCCTCCCTTGCTCATGCTCTCTCTCTCTCTCTCACTCAAAAATAAAATAAACATAAAAAAGAGATATTATTGCCTAAAGATTCTTCTCATATGAAAAAGATAGTTATGAAAGCCGTTCAGAGTTTAGACTCAATTTAACTCTGTATCACTTGACTCTCTGTTATGAAAGACAGACCCTCACAATTCTTCTATCCTCTTCACATTTCCAGTTTTATTTGTTTTTATTTTTACCTGCTCCAGGTATACAAACATAATATTGTGACCTGTAAGCATATCCACACAACAGTTTCCTGTTATTTCTATATTTAACTGTATTTGGTGCCCACCAGCATTTCTTGTTCTTTATTTTGGTTGTATTTCATTTATAAGTAGTGTTTCAAGGAAAGGTTCATGGGCATCTGTTCTCTGGATTCTTCCCTGTTTGCTTTGTATTTTTACAGTAACTCTGCTTCACATAATATCATTGGATAATAGTTTCTTTTACTCATATTATTGTACACAGAGTCTGTTGTTATATATTACAGCAGACAGTGTGAAGCCACTCTGTTATTTTCTCCCTTTGCATGTGACTAGCTTGTTCTCCCTAGATACATGGAGTGGTCTTACTTGCCCTTAAAACTCTTCCCCAAGATATATCTCCATGTTGAGCATCTTATACCAAATTTCCCTGAAACCTCATGGATTTCATTATTGTTGCTTTTTTTTTTTTTGTATTGTATATTGTATTTTTTTCCGCTCCATTTGTTAATTCTTGAGTTCAGGGATACTGGATATGAGGTGGACTTGCACTTGTGTGTCCTTTGTGTCTACTAACTTCCTTCCTATAAGTTAATCTTTTGTGTTTTGTTTCCGCTTTCACTGAATTTTTCTCAAACTCTTCTTCTGTGATATTGATTTCCAGATGTGTCTATTTTGTCCCATAACTTTTCACTATATTCATTAGTTGTTACATGAGTATTATTCTCAACAATATCATACATATAGATATAGGTCAGCAGTCGCTTCCCCCTTTTTAAACATCTCATTCTATTGCTTTATCATCTCATCTTTGAGTTCCTGCTGGTACAATACATATTCACAATAAAATGTTCTATAGCATGGTGACTTTTCTTTTTGTTGGAGGGATATGTTTTCTTCTAGGTTAGGTATTTACCTTGCAAAGGACTTTCCTTTTCTTTTCACTGCAGTGCTTTTGCCTAGTTGCCATGTGAATTCTGTCATCTTGTTTAGGCTTGGGTGGTCCTGTCCGAGTTGTCTATTCAGTCTGATACAGTGTCGCACTGTATTTGAGAATTGTGCCTTTTCTCCTCCAATGGCAGTTTGAAGAGTCTTTCATGTACTTTCTATTTTTCTGTAGCCCTGGGAATTGTCAGGGGCAGGGTGAGAGCTCAGCTGTGGAGGTACACAGATTTACTTGGGGTATGCTCTTCTGAGAGTCTATGAAATGTATACTGTTTCACTCCTTTTGGTGGGGAGATGGAATTCACATTTCCACAGGGGACACTTAGATTTCAGCCCATTGTTCCAGGTCAGTGTGGAGCCCTAGAAGCTTTATTTCTGTCAGTCAGCCCTGTTGTTTACTTCCCTCATTTATCTATTTTCCCCAACATGTATTTTCATTAGTTGGAATTGGAATGACAATGCTACTTACTCAGTTTGCCTTCCTTTTATCGAAGACTTTTACTGAAAGTTCTTAGGAATTTTGCCACAGTGTATTATATGTTACCTCTTCCCTCTGTTCAAAATCTTTCTTTCCTACTTTGATCATGAGTTTGGAAGGTTTTGGGTATGAACAATGCTCCCGTCTTTGGTTGTTGCCAGGTAATTGTTTTCTTTTTGGATTTGTTGTTGTTAGTTCTGAGAAAGGGAGATAGCTTATTCAGGTTATTCGGCTATTTTAACATATATTTTACCTCATATTTAAATTGTGTGTTCCCATATATTGAGACATGGAGTTCAAGTTATGTGAAATCTCAGTAAGTACCATACTCTAGTGATTTTATTGAAAAATTAGCCCAAATCAGATTTGGGTTGGAGTCTTGTCTCTGTCCCTTGGTAGCTATGTGACCTTAGGTAAGTCACTTTTCCTCTTTGAACCTGATTCTTTATTACTAGTGAAACATGAGTGATAATAACAACATCTTTCCTGGGTTGTTATGTAGGATATAGTAGAGAACATATGAATCAGTGGCAAGTAAACAAGAAATACTCAGTATTTATGGATTGAATGCCTTTCAACATATCACCGGAGCAATACTAAATATCAACACATGCTTTTAGGAGCGGTTAGAATTAAATTTGAAATAATTTTGGTACATTATGGCATTTTTTGTGTGCTTATTATACAAAGAAGGTGAACCTATCAAATAAAATGAGATGTGGCAATTAACCAAAATCTCAGGCTCTATTTTCAAAGAATATTGGAAGTTGCTTCAAGTTTCGTTGGTAATGGCTTTGTTTTCTGTTTCATGTAGGTTCTATGAATTTAGAAGGTAGCTTTTGCTTTTTATGGGAAATTTCAGTTTCCATATTTAGCTTCTTTTCGTTTGCCTCACCTTCCTTAAATAAATAATGCAGGGCAGCACAGTCTGCGTGAGTGTGGAAGTCTCTGCTGACTGGAAAGCAAGTCTGTCCGGTACATTTTCTGTGAGAAATACCAGGTTTTGCGGTAGAGAAAAGTGAAAATCAACTATGTTTTGTCCAGTGTCACATCCCCTTGCTGAAATAGTCAAGAAAGGATTTTTTAATGCTTCTGTATATGTAGGTCTGAGTAGGGCTGACAAGAGCTGGTAGGGAGAACTTAGAAAATGGCCCAAGGGTCCACCTGCCAACTCTGGCCTGACCATAAACTGACTTGCTCTGGGTTTTGGTTCACACACTCAGAACCATGAAAGTTTGTCATGCTGCTTTGCATTAGCCTTAATATATAAGAGTGCTGCAATTTACAAATAATAAAGTTGAAACTATAGTTGTCATTTGCTGAATAGCTGTCATGGGACTGGGCTGGGAATTTACATCTATTTTCTCATGTAATCCTAACGCTACTGCAAGGAGAGTATTACACCTCACTGTAGTGATGAAGAAAATGATACCAGGATGGTCAAATAACTTGCCATTGTCAAGTCTCTAAGCTTCTAAGTGACAAGCAGCTATTAGTGTCACTCAGGTGTAGATGGCTAGCAAGAATGTGTGCCCTGGTTTCTCAGATTATAAAGTTCTTATTTTCCACTATTCTATCTTGCTTCCCAGAAATATAAATTAACAAAAAGTTATTTTCTTCATTCTGTTTTAACAGCTTTATTAAGATACAATTTACATACCAAAGCTTCACCCATTGAAAGTGTGTATGTATTTCAATGATTTTAGCATAGAGTTGCCCAACCATTACCATCATCTAATTTTTGAATATTTTTATCACACTAGAAGGAAACCTTAGAGGATTAAAATGCAGACTACACAAGTGAAAGCAAAAAAAAAAGCCAAATTTTTAATGCATTCTCAATATACATTCAGCTATGGTTGTATCTTCTTTTATTGTAGAATCCCTGGTATTTGAAATGATGACCTCCCCCCCCTCCCCCGCAATGGGTTTATGGGGCTTAACTTAAATAAGGTTTATGGTTTGGCTCTTGACCCTTTCTTTCCAAACTTAGCTCCAACTAGCTTTCTCCTCTCTCTCCTCCAATCACACATTCTGATAACTCACAGTCATCTGCCCTTCTTCCAGGATACCCAGCACTTCTGCTCCCTTGCTGGAGGTGTCAGCTACTTGAAATTTTCTTCTCAGAAATCTTCTGTTACCTATTCTCTTTCTACCTGTCTTTCCCATTTTTGCTACAGTTTGCTGATGATTGTTCTAATAGCTATTGATTGATTGATTGATTTCCCAAGTATGAGATGCAGACTTTACATTAATCTCTTTTAGTCTTTAAGACGACCAAATTTCGTAGAAATGTTTACTTTTTTTTTTTTTTGGTAAATGAGAAATCTTGACCATAAAGTTTCCAAGAATATTGCTGAAGCATTGGAATTCATGTTTCTGACTACACAGTGGGTAGATAGCCTTAGCCTCAGAGCACTAAATCTGCCAGACTATTTGGCTAGAATCACAGTTACTTCTGTGCAAATCTGAATTGCCTACTGAGATGTGGAGCAAAGTTAAAAATTTAGAACAGATGTTCCAAGATGGAATTGATTGTAAAGAAGCCACTAGGGGATTTGATACTACTGATGGCTTCTCTCCTTGCTGATCCACATACTTGCTTTATCTTAGATTTAAGTCTGTCCTTCTCCTGGCTTCTCCAGGTTTCTGCCCAAGAGGTGTGAGCCTTCTGCTGCTCTAAAACTCTTGGAAGGAAAAGCCTGCCATATTTACATGACAATCCTGCAGCAGGCTCTGAGGTGGGTGCCTGGTGCCAGTTCCCTTCTACAGGATTGAGCATCAGGCTCTGCCCTGGTAAATGTGCTAAGTAATGCAAGTTTGAGGATAAGCAAGACCCTTTCGTGTAACATAGTAAAGAAATGTGACCCGGATATACTTGTGAAGGGAAGTGCAGTTGTCAAGTACAGGCACACAGATGAGACTGTAAGCCTGACAGTTTACAGGATTTATCTCATTCAGTCCTCACAACAGCCCAATTGTTTGGATACTCTTGTTATAGCTAATAGATGAGAAACTGACACCTGGTAAGTAACAGAACCAGGTGAGTCCCCAGGTCTGTTTGATACCAGAAGTGGTACTCTTAATCAGTTCAGTATGGTACAAGGGGCACCTGGGTGGCTTGGTTGGTTAAGCATCCGACTCTTGGTTTTCAGCTCAGGTTCATGATCTCATGGTTTGTGAGTTTGAGCTCCACATCAGGCTCTGCACTGTCAGTGTGGAGCCTGCTTGGGATTCTTCCTCTCTCTCTTTTCCTCTATCAAAATAAATAAATAAAATTATAAAAATAAGCTTTAAAAAGATGGTACCAAAATTAAGTCATCCTATATATATAGAGTCATATATAGTTATATATTTTATATACATATGCAAATGTATATAGTTATATATATTTTAATATATTAATATATATTTGTATTTTCAGCTTTTGTTCTATTGTCTGTATAGTGAAAGTGGTCATATAGTACTTATAATATTGACACAAAGTATAAAGACATTAATTTTAGAATACTTTATATTAATTTAACAAAATAAATGTTTTAATATACTTTTAAATAGAACTATTCCATGAACTAGATACATAGTTGACAAAAAAGGGTCAAGTGAGGCTTTGCCTTTCCTTGAGTACTTAAATATAATTTATTATCTGATTATATTAGTCAAACTAAAACGTATATAGTTCAATAAAAAGTACATGATTTTCTTTGTGGAGACTATAAAACCTTTTGTAATTACTTTTAAGCATTTAATTTTTATTTAATTGGAATCACTATACAACTAAATGTCTTTTCTACTATGCTAAATGTCTTTTTCTAGTAGGAGAATATGATACACCTTTATATGAATTTATACACCATTTCTAAACATGTTTGCCATGTACAGAGACTAATCTAATGTGCATTAATATATGTATGTATATTAATTTGAAGTTGAAAAGCATATAAATGTCTGCAGTTGATCACCTCTTATCTTTCAGTTATGCAACTTTTCCCCTACGAGTTTAAGGAGATGTTAGGTATTCTACTGATTGTTTTTTTCATCTAAAGCAGTAATAAGTGGTACTTTAATCATTTTGGTTGTAAAGTAGCCAAACCGTTGTTCTTAGATAAGAGTTCTTTTGTGGTAGAAGATGACCTTGGTGGAAATATTTGCTCATGTCCTGCACCCTCAAGTTTTGAAATTTGAGACTGCGTATAAAAAATTTTTAACCATTATCCTTTAAAAATTAACTTTCCAGAGATTTTTTTTTGTTTTTATGTTCATAAGCCTACTTTCATTATTAGAAGATGAAATAGTTGGGAATAATGTCTTATTCAATATTATAATCCTAGAACTCAAAATACTGGCACATAGAGGAAACCCAAAGACATTTTTATGAATGAATGAACATGTTGAGTAACTGGCATGTGCCTTTAACCTTACAAGTGTAAGCAGTAATTCCATGGATGGCATACCTAAGACAAATATGAAGGTACATTCTTGCCCCTGTTTCCCAACTTGTTTTTTTCCTAATTGAATGGGAGTGAGGATGGAGTGGGAGGGAGAATTTTTGAGCTAATATTCTTGGTAGCTAGATACTTGCCAAGAATTCAGTTCAGATTAAAATATATTGAGAAGAATGGGAAATTTTCCTCTTGCCCTCTTTCTGTCAAAATTTGGATTTCTTACTATTTCTACATTTCATGAAGTTTGTTTTCACTGCCATATGGACCAGTATAAATGTGGAAACACCTACATTTACCTTGTGTTTTAGAAGATTTCTTATAACTTGAACTAGGGGTGGTGGCAGTATTAGTGGAAAAATGTCCATGTATTGGTAGCTTTTGGAGTAGACTTAGTAAGATTTGATAAATTGTATTATACAAGTGAGGAAATGGGAAGAATCAAGGATGACACCAAGTTTCAGGTATGAGCAACTGTTTAGATGGTGATGCCTGTTCCTGAGATTGGGAGCATGGGAGGTCTATTGTAGGATAAAATTAAATGTAGTAAAAAAGTCTAATTCTAATTTAATCCTGAGGTGACAGGAACTGGATTTACCCTCCCACCTGAAACAACTAAAAAATGGACAAAATACATGAAACAATAACTGTCAGAGCATTGGCCATAAATCAATGAAAGGTTCATCTGTTCCTGAAAGACTGGAAATAAGTGAGGTGAGCCTTATGCTTGCCGCAGCTTACTTCCTTGGAGAGTTTCCAGGTTTCTACACAGGGAGAGGAAACCCAGGAAAAACCTGATAATATTCCTAAACTGAAGAGACAGAGCTAGGAATCTGGGGAAGCCAGAGATGCCAGGGATTTCAAGGTATAGTTCATGGGAGGAGAGAATGGGAGAGAGGAACTCTAGAGACATACAGAACAGCCATGAGAATTATCTCCAAACAAATAGATGCAAAGATTTTTAACAAAATTTTAGCAAATAGAATCCAACAATATATAGAAAGGATAATGCATCATGACCAAAGGGTTTATTGGTTTATTTGTTTCTTTTTAGAGAGAGAGTGTGAGTGGGGGAGAGGGGCAGAGAGACAGAGAGAATTTTAAGTAGGTTCCATGCTCAGCATGGAGCCTGATGCACGGTTCATTCCCATGACCCTTATATCATTACCTGAGTTGAAATCAAGAGTTGGATGCTCAACCAACTGAGCAAACTAGGCTCCCCTATGACCAAATAGGTTTTATCCTAGAAATATAATATTGCTTTTGTATTTATTTTTTAAATTTTTTTTCAATGTTTATTTATTTTTGGGACAGAGAGAGACAGAGCATGAACGGGCGAGGGGCAGAGAGAGAGGGAGACACAGAATCGGAAACAGGCTCCAGGCTCTGAGCCATCAGCCCAGAGCCTGACGCGGGGCTCGAACTCACGGACCGAGAGATCGTGACCTGGCTGAAGTCGGCCGCTTAACCGACTGCGCCACCCAGGCGCCTCTGCTTTTGTATTTATAAATCAATAAATGTAATTTACTACATTAACAGACTAAATATGAAAATCCGTATGATCATCTTAATAGATGCAGAAGGAAAGAAACATTTGGTATTCATCATTCATTGCTGATAAAATCTCTCAGTAAATTAAGTTATAGAGGAAACCTCCTCCACATTATAAAAGACATCAAAGACAGACCTGCAGCTAATAGCATACTAAGTGGGTTCCCACGATCAGGAGCAAGGTCATGACATCTGTGTTACTACTTCTATTTATTTAGTATTTTCTGAAGATTGAAAATAGTATCCATTAAAAAGTATTTCATGGGGCATCTGGGTGGCTCAGTTGCTTAAGTATCCGACTTCGGCTCAGGTCATGATCTCATGGTATGTGAGTTCAAGCCCTGTGTCGGGCTCTGTGCTGACAGCTCAGAGCCTGGATCCTACTTCAGATTCTGTGCCTCCCTCTGTCTTTGTCCCTCCCCCACTCAGGCTCTCTCTCTCTCTCTCTCTCTCTCTCTCTCTCTCTCTCTTTGTGTGTGTGTCTCTCTCTCTCAAAAATAAATAAATGTTGAAATGTTTTTTAAATTTATTATTGTTATTAACATACCAAAATAAGCTTGATTTTAGAATATCAACCTTGTGTATAATGACTTTGCTAAAATTTACTTCTTAATTCTCATAGATACTGAATTATAGATTCTCTTGAATTGTCTTCCACAATCTTATTATCTATATATAATGACAACATTATGATTTTGTGAAAAGCCCTGTGCCTTTATTTATTATTTTTATTTTTCTTTTTTGCCTTAATGTATTGGCTAGGACTGCAAATACAGTGCTGAGGGGCGCCTGGGTGGCGCAGTCGGTTAAGTGTCCGACTTCAGCCAGGTCACGGTCTCCCGGTCCGGGAGTTCGAGCCCCGCGTCAGGCTCTGGGCTGATGGCTCAGAGCCTGGAGCCTGTTTCCGATTCTGTGTCTCCCTCTCTCTCTGCCCCTCCCCCGTTCATGCTCTGTCTCTCTCTGTCGCAAAAATAAATAAACGTTGAAAAAAAAAATTAAAAAAAAAATACAGTGCTGAATAGGAATAGAGATAGCATAGGCTTCTATGTTTGATTCCAGAACTTAAAAAGATATTTAAAAATATTTCATATTAAGTGTAATTTTATTATATATGCTTATGAATATTATTTAATAGAAAACAAGCTCCTGTCTATTACTAATATGATAAAAATTTGTAACTTGGAAGAGTGTTAGTATTTATCTTTTTTTATTTATTGAGATTATTTCTCTATATATTTTTTTAAAGTTTTTTATTCATTTATTTTGAGAGTAAGAGAGATATATGTTGAGAATGAGTGGGGGACAGGCAGAGAGAGAGGGAGAGAGAGAGAATTCCAAGCAGTCTCTGCACTGTCAGCACAGAGCCTGATGTGAGGCTTGATCTCACGAACCACAAAATCATGACTTGAGTCAAAATGGAGAGTTGGATGCTCAACCAACTGAGCCACCCAGGTGCCCCAAGATTATCGTATATTTTAACCTTTGTTCTGTTAATGTGAAAAAATAACTTGATTTTCAAATTTTAAACCAAATTTGGACTCTTAGAATAAACTTAATTTGGTTTATTTCTTTTACATAAATTAGAATTTAATTTGGTATTATGTTTGACAATTTTGCATCTAAGTTCATGTCATTACTCTGTAATTTTATTTTCTTTTGTATTCTTCTCATTGTATATTAAGGATGACATAGCCTCCTGGGATAAATTGGAAACATTTTCTGTTTAATCTCTATAAAGTTTTGTATCAAATTGGTCTTATTTTTTCCTTAAATACTTGGAGGAATTTGACAGTAATATTACATGAAATTATCTTCATAAGAAGTTTCTAAAATACAGATTAAATTCCATTATAAGCTAAGGAACAAATCAGATTTTCTGTTTCCTTGTGTCAGATTTGGCAAGTTGTGGTTCTTTTTTTTTTTTTTTTTTAAGAAATTTGTCTATTTAAACTCACTATCATATTTTGGGCATAAAGTTATAAAATATTTTTATTACCTTTTAAATTTTTGGAGAACCTGTGGTAAAATGCCCTCCTTCATTCTTGATGTTGGTAATTTGTGTTCTTTCTTTTTTTCTTCATCAGTTTGCCAAGAATTTACTCCTGTTAATATTTTTTAGCAACCAATTTTTGCATTTGTTTGCTTTTCCCATAGTATGTCAGGTTTTTGTTCCACTGATCTCTGCTCTTTAAAAAAATATTTTCGGGGCGCCTGGGTGGCGCAGTCGGTTAAGCGTCCGACTTCAGCCAGGTCACGATCTTGCGGTCCGTGAGTTCGAGCCCTGCGTCGGGCTCTGGGCTGATGGTTCAGAGCCTGGAGCTTCCGATTCTGTGTCTCTCCCTCTCTGCCCCTCCCCCGTTCATGCTCTGTCTCTCTCTGTCCCAAAAATAAATAAACGTTGAAAAAAAAAATAAAAAAAACACTAAAAATAAAAAAAAATAAAAAATATTTTCTTACTTCTTGAGATGGAAGGATAATTGATTTTCAGCCTTTTTGAAACTTTATATAGCTAAGCTATATAAGCATTGCATTCTATGAGTAGAAATTAGTCATATTTTTGAAAAAAATTCTTTTTTTAATGTTTATTTATTTTCGAGAGAGGGGAGAAGGGGCAGAGAGAGGGGGAGACACAAAATCGAAAGCAGGCTCTGGGCTCTGAGCTGTCAGCACAGAACCTGACGTGGGGCTCCAACCACAAACTGTGGAATCATGACCTGAGCTGAAGTCAGATGCTTAACCAATGAACCACCCAGGTGCCCCTCAAAATACTTTCTAATTATCAATTTAAATTTGTTTTGGCTCAAGTGATACTTATATTTTATTCATTTTAAATGAGCTGGTTATCCTTTTGTTATTTATTTCTTGATCAATTTCATCATGGTCAGAAAACATACTTTGTGTATATTGTTTTCTACTTTTTCAGTCAATTACAAATAGGGGCTGCTGAAACATTCAATCTAGATTTTGCATTTTCTATTTTACCTTTAATTTTGTCGGTTTTTGTTAAGCTGTGTATTTTCTTTGCCCTTCCTTCCTTCCTTCCTTCCTTCCTTCCTTCCTTCCTTCCTTCCTTCCTTCCTCTTTCTTTCTTTCTTTCTTTCTTTCTTTCTTTCTTTCTTTCTTTCT
>NW_024412400.1:69251622-69306931 GCF_014898765.1 Herpailurus yagouaroundi | reverse complement strand
CTTTCTTTCTTTCTTTCTTTCTTTCTTTCTTTCTTTCTTTCTTTCTTGCTGTGTATTTTCAGTTTATCCCTTCTCCTATGGCAGAATCTTACAGGGATCTTAAATAGACAGCCAGGAGTGGAGTCAATTGCCCTCCTCCTTGGGAATCCTTGAACAGCAATGTTTGTCTTCTAAGAATTGTGAAATTACAGATCTTTGATTATTTTTATAACCCCTTAGCCGTTGCTTTCTGGTTGGTCTTGGCATTTTATATTGCATAGGCACAGCTAGAAACTGACAAATGTCTCTAGGGGAGATTGCATGTAGAACATTGGTTCATTTCTCAGAGGCTCTTGGGATCTCAGCTCTCCAAGTGTTGGGTGCCTAAAATGCTCTCAATTTCTTCAATATCACAGGTTTTAATGAACCCAACTGTTAGAGTTGTTTTCAATTAAAGGGTACGTCTGGTATCAGTACTACGTCATAGTTACTATACTTTATTTATTTCAACTTGACTGTAAGCCTTTTGAGGGTGAATGGAATGCTGTCATAAAAACTTAGGTTAGGGGGCGCCTGGGTGGCTCAGTCGGTTAAGCAGCTGACTTCAGCTCAGGTCATGATCTCGCGGTCCGTGAGTTCAAGCCCCGTGTCGGGCTCTGTGCTGACAGCTTAGAGCCCGGAGCCTGTTTCAGATTCTGTGTCTCCCTCTCTCTGACCCTCCCCCGTTCATGCTCTGTCTCTCCCTGTCTCAAAAATAAATAAACGTTAAAAAAAAAAATTAAAAAAAAAACCTTAAGTTAGTACATTGGTAAGCATATTACATATTTTATCAATGTATAAAAGGGAATATAATTCTTTTGCTTTTCAATCACTAAAACTCCAATGCTACAGGAAGGATAACGGAATGGAAATAATTAATGTTTCATAGTTGGAAATAGTTGGATGCTTAATCCAAGTTTTATACCACAAAGTGTATCACTTAGCCAAGTTATTTAACATGACTTTGAACAAAAAGATGATGGCATTTCCCAGTATTTGCATGGAGATTGACTGATACAACACATAGTAAGTGCTCTTACATATTCAGTTGATTTCTTTGACCCTCCATCCAGCTTAGTAACACACATTTTGACTATAGTGACCAAGTCAGCATTTAAATGTTTGTTTGTTTTTGAGAGAGAGAGAGAGCACAGAGCACACAGGGATGAGCAGAGAGAGAGGGAGACAGAGAATCCCAAGCAGCTTCTCAGCACAGAGCCTGATGCAGGACTTGAGCTCATAAACCATGAGATCATGACCTGAGCTGAAATCAAGTCTGATACTTAACCAGCTGAGCCACCCAGGCACCCCAAACAAGTCAGCACTTATTTCTCCAAAGAAGAACAAGAATGACATTCTTAGGTACTTGTACAAAGTTTTAGTTTTACAGATTTAGGGATAACAGTGACGCATGTGATAGAGGGCTGGTACTTCTATGGAACCTTCCAATGTTGCTTCAGTTTTACTGATGCACTCCAGGAAATCAAGAATAAACCTAAAAGCACAACCCAACAGAAGGGGAGGAGTCAGTTTCCTTTATGCCTCAGAGTTAGCAAGGAATTTAGCCTTATGAGAACAGAAGTGAAGTTCAAAAACTAACTTAAGCCTGTGCACAGTATCATTTTCTCTCTTGAATCAAACTGCTCTGTGTCAAAAGGGGGAAATGCTCAGGACAGTTGCCTTCACATAGCTGAGTTCAGCTTCTTTTGATCCAGCAAGGAGACATTACAACCTCAGAAAGACAGACTTGATGGAAAGTCCCAAAGACCTGAGTACGGGTCAAGGCTGTCATCTAAATAGACTTAGTTCTTACCCATCAGACTACACAGCAGATAAATGTTACATCTAGGAGATGAAGGCTTGATATTCGTCTTATACCTGGGATCAGTTTTATTCCCTTTATATAATTTACCATTAACTCCTCTATGTTGATGCTTCCCCTGAGCTATTAAAGCAGGATTTTCAGGGCTTTAAAAATGGGTTTTGTTCTTGTGAAAATAATCTCAGGCATTATGTAAATATAGCACTTTAAAAAGACTTAAAATCATGTATATGAGAAATAAAGTATTATGGAGTCATTTGTATCTCTGCCTTTGTGGATTATAGTTACATTTGAAGCATCAATAGGAAAAAAATGTAAGCCTATTCTACACCAAAGTAAGGAGATAAAACGTTGAGTAGCATAGTCAAGATCTTCTCAATTTAGTTTAATGCAGATACTATTAAAGTTTAATCAAAATGTTGATATTAAAAATTTCCCAAATAAGAAATAGTATTAGAGAAAACGAGGAGAAAAACAACTAATGCCTGTGAAATATTATTTGCTCTTCATGATGATCCAGAGCAGATGAAAGTCTAAGTTGAATTTAATTTTTTTTAGTCATAAATCTAGATGACCCAAACAATCTGAGATATTCCCAGTAGACTCTGGAAAAATGTCAGTTGTGTGTGTACCTTTTCTCTGTTCTTCCGAAAGAAGCAGCTGGGGGAGACTTACAGTCTGGTTTTACTATCTTTACCTTTACTGACTTCTAAAATGGAAAATTTTTATTTTCTGGTTGTCTTGAAGCTATCTACCTTACGACAAGGGCAGTCAGGAATGGAAGACCTTCAGTTATTTTTTGTGTCCCTACAAAAAACCCCTAAATTTCTTTGCACTAACCCTGGAATGCTTTCATTCATCAAAATATTCAGCAAACAGTCAATCTTGGAAGTATGCACCTGATATTGATTAGAATGCCAAAAACAATATTAAATTTAAAATACACTGTTAAAAGATTCTAGTGTGGATCTTACTTCTTGGAGTAGAATCCATTTGAGCTATGGAGAAATGGGGACTTAAGACAATGACTCTTGGTCATTTAGTTTTATTGTTTCTACGTATCTTTAGGTATCTTAAACAGTTTGCCAAATTGTGAATTTAGGACAAATATGTAATATTTTGTCTTCCATAGTTATGAAGTATTTCATCTCTACGAAAAAGTAAAGAAATGATATTGTAAAGATGTGAGAACCCATTATAAACTTGCTAAATCATATTAAGTGTACCAAATTTATTTTAGTATTTCTTTTACACTTTTGAAGCAGGATAACATTGTAGATGTAGTTTCAACCTTTTGAGTACTCATTCCTGAACCCTTTTTCTCTGTTGGAATAATTGCTCTCCTAAATGTGGTATGTAATATTTTATGTAAGTCTATATGTACATAGAAATGTATATACATTTAGGGGTGCCTGGGTGGCTCAGTCGATTAAGCGTCCAACTTTGGCTTAGGTCATGATCTCGCGGTTCTTGAGTTCAAGCCCCACATCGGGCTCTGTCTGACAGCTTGGATCCTGGATCCTGCTTCAGATTCTGTGTTTCCCCTCTCTCTCTGCCCTTTCCCCACTCGTGGTGTGTCTCTTTCTGTCTCTCACAAATAAATAAAAACATTAAAAAAATTAAATAATAAAAATGTATATATATTTATATACTGTACATTTAAAACATATATTCTATGTAATATGCATATATGTATATCTGCAAGCAATATTTATGTGTATGTTGCATGTTTTTAGCATCCTTAAAAACTATACATATTGGAAATAGTCTTTTTCAACTTCTAGTTCAGTCATTTTAGCTGCTATATATGATTCCTTCCTGTCTATCGTTCAGAATTTACTTAACCATTCTTTTGATAATACATTTTAAGTTGATTCCATTTTTTTTAATGAATGTGTAAATGTTGCAATTGACATTCTTGTGAATGACTTGAGGTCACATGGGAGAATTTCTTCAAGACAGGTGCCTAGGAGGGGGACTGCTGGAAATAAGGGCATTTATATTTTCAACTTGACTTTGTATTAGTAGTTGTACTAATTTACATTCCCACCAGCAACAAAGTAGAAACTGTTTCTCTACATCATTGCTTATTCTTGTATATGATATTTTTGTGCATTGCCTGGAGAGGTCATAAAATTAAGTCAAAACCAGCTCCAGAAATGTTTTGCTACTTTAGTCTTATAGTCTCAAGGACTGTGTATCTGTTGTTTAGAAGATTTGATGAATCAAAACTCCTAAATTTTGGGCAGTCTACACAGCCTAAAAGGGAATCAAAACTAGAGGTTGTTTATCCTGCTCGCTCCTTCCTCTTTCCCCCTAGTTTCATCCTGTAAGTCACAGTAGACAGTGAAATAGGCTCCTTGAAGCATTAATCATCATCTGTGTTTCCGCATCTGTGTTTGCAAGCTAAAAAATATGCTGCATTAGTTTTCACACAGGGAAAGCATGTCAGAGTTTTCATTACAGGTCTTATTTCTTTATGCATCAATGAAATTGTTGAACTAGCCTAGTAATTTTAGAGTTTTAAATTCTATTCTATACCTTTATTAGAGTCAGTCACTTTGCAGAAATAAGCAAATCTCTGAAAGTAGTGGTCTTATATAATGCAACTAGTTACAACAAAAATTAACAAGTTTGTTTTACTTATATAGATAATAGACCTACCTAAAAAAAATTATTGAAAACTCCTTCCCTCTATCGATCTATCTTTCTATCTATCTATCTATCTATCTATCTATACATCTATCTATCATCTATCTCCAAGGGACTACATATGTTACCAAATCCTGTATAGATTATATTTAAGATAATAGTTATAAGGACATTTCCCAAAATGTCCTGCAAAGGCTAGTGTGTGAGACAGTGAGCCAGTGCCTACATTGCAGTACTTTTTTTAGAGGGCACAGATCCCTGGATTTTCACCCTATCTGGTCAATAAACCACAAATCCTCTACAGGTTTCTGACACTTGCTCTTCTGTACTGATTCCCAAACAGTGGGGTGATTTGTTCCTCCCTGAGTTCATGTTGCCTGGACCCACATCACACAATTCCAAACAAAGACTAATCCAAAAACACACTTTGTCACAAGAACCACTATTGACAGCCTGTCATCTCCCAATAGATCCAGTTGAATGTAGAAATGGAATAAGAATTTTATTAAAAGTTTTCAAAAGGCTTTGTTGCCAAATTAGATTATTTTCATCTCATAATTGTCTTCATAAAGAAGCAAAGTCCACAAGTTTATTTTTCTCCTAATACTGTTCTGATGGTAGTGGAAATAAAATGAAAGCTATTAGAATTGGTATCTAGCTAGATAATAATAAAAAAAAAATTGGCTAAAGTAGAGAATCATGAAAGCAACACAAGCCCATGGTAAATGTTTTACTTGGCTTAAAACATATAAATGTACATTCATTTGCAATATTGTTAAGTAGAGTTAAGGTTTTTTTTTCCTTAGAGCATACATTGATTGACTAGATTTTTGTTTATTTTTTATAGCATAAACCAGTGCAGAATTTAACCTATAATTTAAATGTTTTCTTCTCTAGAGCAGAACATGATTTTTTTTCTTTTTTAGAACATGATTTTAAAGACACTTGCAAAGAAATCTTCTAGGTTTTTATTACTTCTCAGTCTTCTGCATTGGTTATCCCACATATAAGATCTGTTTCTTTGGCTTTAATTACCCATTTCTTAGGAAAACAGAAAGAGAATAGTCTAGAGTGATAGAAAACCTTCCAAACATAAAAATCAACATTGCTTCAAATAATTTTGTGATTCACAAACAGACCAGAAACACAATTCAGCATCTAGAGGCAAAATCCACAGACCTCTAGGACCAGGCTCTAGAACCAGGAAGCAAGAAGTGGCTGGGTTTAACTCTGTGTTGTAACAAGGACCAGATTGGCTCACACAGGGCCTGGAGGCATATTAATGGCATTACACTGAGACAAGATACACTTACAAGTAGAGATTTTAAAAGTTTTGAGGGCTACCTCTTTTGGTACGCTGTATTGAGCTGCTGCTTGGAGCGAGGGATGGAAGAGAAAGGGAGGCATAGCAGGACCCAGGCCAAAGTGCCTATTGACTCAGAAACTACACTTGCGACAACCTCAGGAAACAAAGGCTCAAGATTTCTTAGAAGACTTGTTTCTGAAGTACATACCCGTGAGCTGCTGGAGAGACAACTGTAAAACCCACAGACTCAGGTTGGAACTCAGGGGAGAGAAACAGATAAAGACACAAAGAAAGAACAGAAATGGCAACAACAACATGAAACTTTCCAAGAAATTCCCAGTCAATGTGGACCTGAAAATTAAAATTCCAAAGCACAAGAGAAGATCAGCTCCATGACAGATAGTCACAAAGTCAACAGACATGTTTTTTTTTTCTTGAATTCAAAATGATTGGACTTTCTCACTTCAAATAGTATCTTTCTCATTCCCTATACCCTCCTCTTCTTGAACTTATATGAGGTGTATGTTGGAGCTTCTCAAACTTTCCCTGGCATTTTTTCCCTTTTCTTTCATATTTTCATCTATTTATATCGCTTTGTAGTCTACTGGGTCAATTCCTTAGTCAAATGTTCTAATTACTTCATTTTTTTCTCTGGTTTGCCCAAATTAGTATACATCCATAATTTAATTTTAATGTTATTTTCATTTCCAAAATTAGTGTGACATTTTAAAGTAATCTTCATAAGGTTTTGATCCATATTTGTCTGCTTTTGCTTCATAATTTCTGTACTTTATGGATATTTTTTCTTCTTTTAACATTTTGAGGATTTTCAGAGCCATTTAAATGTGTTTTTCCCCAAAGGATTGTTTTAATTATTTGCATTTATTGAGGAGGAAATCATACAGCCAGCTAGATTATTATTCAAGAATGAGAAAGAAAGAAGATATTACCAAAATACAAGAGCTGAGAGTTTATAATTGAAGCATTCTTGCTGACACATTACTAGAAGATGTGCTTCATCTAAATCAATCAATCAATCAATCAATCAATCAAGGAAAGGAATGTGATGTTATAAGTACTCATGAACCAAAATAGTGGTAAATGATATTGGTAAGGCTATTAATTTCCTTAAATTATAAGGAAAAAAAATACAGCTCTAAGCCTTAGAGGATTATTATTTCAGTAGCCAAAGCATATTAATTCTTGTATTTGGGAAGAAAAAGATGCACTGAATGGCTTTAGACTTTGTTGGGACTATGTAAAGTAAATGTTATTGCTAACATTTAAGAGCAGACACTAAAATATTATGAAAACCCATTTTTTTTCTTAGCATTTTTGGGAAAGCTATATATATGTGAGATAGAGTTATCTAAATAAAATTCAATCCAACAGATGGCAAAAAATGGAAACAGAAAAAATATGAAAGAGAATGTGAAAGAAGTAAATAAATGAAGTGGAATAAATAAGTCCATATCTAACTAGTAATTATAAGACATGTTAATGCACTAAACTTACATGTACAGATGAAGGGTACTGGATACTATATTGAAATAAAATTTAGACAAACACACCTAAGCTACTGAGAAAGTAGTGTGGAAAAGTTGTAAATGAAAGAAATATAGTATGAAATTCTAACCAAGTGCTGCTGGTATAATGATATTAATATGAGACAAAATAAAATTTAAGAGAGAAAAACATTATTAGTGTTGGAGAGAAATTTTACAAAATGATGGAAAGAAAAAACTAAGATACTGCAGTAGAGAACCTGCACAGAATTCACATTTTTTTTCTTGAAAAAGTTGCAGAAAAGGAAAAGTACACTCATGGACCAGAATAAGTGTTTTTTTTTTTTTTCTCTAACAGAGTAGAGATTTTTTTTCTCTAAGCAGATTCATTCATTCTTGTGTTCTTCAGTAAATATTTTTGAGTACCAGAATGTCACAAGTTCTGTGCTAGGGATTAAAATAACAACAAAAAAAGAGGTAAGCATACAAGTTGATATACCTTATAATTAGCAGTGTAAATGAGGAGGAATTTATTATAGGAATTGACCTGAATATATTTCAAAAATATTTTATTGAATTGAAGACCAAATTACTTACTGATACTTACAGCAAGAGGCCAACCATAGCATTTTAAAAAGACTGTGGCTATAGTATATGTAGTAAAAGTCCAAAAATATACAATGTAATGAAATACAATGAATTCTTTCTTTTGGAAAGGATGGAGGGAGGTGGGACTGGGATTATAAAGCCTGTAGAAGAAAAGATCCAGAAGTTTCCATTTCATATGTTAATATTCTTTTTAATCAAAATATTTGAGGCAAGGGGTGCCTGGGTGGCGCAGTCCGTTAAGCGTCCGACTTCAGCCAGGTCACGATCTCAGGGTCTGTGAGTTCGAGCCCCGCGTCGGGCTCTGGGCTGATGGCTCAGAGCCTGGAGCCTGTTTCCGATTCTGTGTCTCCCTCTGTCTCTCTGCCCCTCTCCCATTCATGCTCTGTCTCTCTCTGTCCCAAAAATAAATAAACATTGAAAAAAAAATTAAAAAAAAATATTTGAGGCAAACATGGTAAAATATGAAATTTTGTTTAGCTGAATGGTAGGGTCTTTTAAACCCTATGATTTTCTGTATTTAATGGGAAAAAACATTAAAACTCTTTATAAACTTCAGAAGTACTGTGTAATTATTCAGAACTTCAGAATTCAGTACTTCAGAATTATTGTACAATTTACTTTGCCAAAGGCCTTGACACTGTTTTGAAAGCACACTGTTCACTAAACCTTAAAAAAAATTCCATAGTAACCATTGCACCATGCAACAAATGCTCCTTGAATCTGTTGTATCTGTAAGAAAGATAGAGATTTGGGATTATGGTGGGAGTATGGTAAAACAAGTGTATTGTAAGAAAATTAGCTTTCTCTTACGGTTAATTTTTTTGAAGTTTATTTGTTTATTTTGAGAGAGAGAAAGAGAGCGTGTGGGCACATGAGTGAGGGAGGAGCAGAGAGAGAGGAAGAGAAAATCCCAAGCGGCTCAGAGCCCAACGAGGGACTTGAACCTGCGAACCTTGAGATCATGACCTGAGCCAAAATCAAAGAGTCAGACACTTGATGGACTGAGCCACCCAGGGCCCTCTAAGAAATACTACTTGAGTGCATATGTCTTGGGCACTTTTCTAGGTTTTGGAGAAATGATAGTAAGCAAAATATCCTCATAGAACTTGCCGATAGTGATAGAGGTAAACAACATCAAATAATTACATGCAAAAGTGGTACAAACTGGTACATGTGGGTATGAACTTAGGAAAAAGGATTTATCATAGGGAGATCAGGGAAGATGATTTTTGAGCTAAGGCCTCAATACCAGTGACTGAGCCACCTCGGCACTCTTCTCTTACTCTTAATTTTTTAATGTTTCCTATTTCCAGGCTCTAAAACTAGTGGATATAAAGCAAAATGGAGTCTTTGAAAAGCAAATAAATGTAGTATTTAAGTAAATATCTGAAAACATTGTTGTAGGTTGTAGCCAAACACTTATCAAATGTTAAGAAGCGAGAAGATATCATCTCCGGTTTTTCAGTATATAGTTCTATCATAGTAACCACTGCTGGATAATTTATGGAGGCTGTAGACATAAGGTATGTGTATAAAAGGTGGAAAGGTGAAAAAGGAGATAATAAGTTTTCTTACTTTTCAAGGTATTTCTCGGGTTTTCCTTCTGTTGTTTTTTTGGTTTTGTTTTTGTTTTTTTTTTAAATCCTGTCCCTGTTTCAATTTTTTTTCTCTAAACAGACTCATTCATTCATTCATGTATTCTTCAATAAATATTTTTGAGTACTAGTATGTCATAGGTTCTGGGCTAGGGATTAAAATAACTAAAAAACAAACCCAAACTCTATTCAAGGTAATTTATTGCTTTTTCATGCCCAGAGACATATTGAAGTAGTTAATGTTTAATGTCCACGTAGAGATTTTAAATCACTGAGAAGGCTTCCTCTCAAGAATAAACAATCAGCTAACTGAACAAACAAAACCCTGTATCATGTTAAAATGCCATTGTCATACAATGCCCAGATCATTTGGTGGTAGGGACTGTGTGGAACCTTGCATTTCCTTAACACACTGTCTTTACAGCTCATTGCTTGTAATTACATACTCAAGGTCACTTTCTTTCCAGACACTGAGATCACTAGATCATGGCCTAGGTCTGTTTATCCATTTCTATAAACCTACCACCTTATATAATAATGCGTACTAGGCACACAGTAAACATTTGTGGAATAAATGAAGAATATAAATGTAGTAATGCATGTTTAATGTGTCTGTGTTACTCTGTTTCTTGCCTCTTCTGACAGTGCCAAGTAACTTGTCTTTAGAACAAGATTCAAGATGAATCATTAAGAAATAGCAACTTGAGGGGCGCCTGGGTGGCGCAGTCGGTTAAGCGTCCGACTTCAACCAGGTCACGATCTCACGGTCTGTGAGTTCGAGCCCCGCGTCGGGCTCTGGGCTGATGGCTCAGAGCCTGGAGCCTGTTTCCGATTTTGTGTCTCCCTCTCTCTCTGCCCCTCGCCCGTTCATGCTCTGTCTCTCTCTGTCCCAAAAATAAATAAACGTTGAAAAAAAAAATTAAAAAAAAAAAAAAAAAAGAAATAGCAACTTGAAATTTAATGTATCAGGAACGATGCCCTTTTTTTTTATTCCTTCTTATGCTTTTGGCCCTAACAACATTTCAGGATAAATGATACTATTTTTAATTGCTTTTTAACATTAAGTAAAGGGAATACTAATATTTTAAAAAATAGGTATGATGTATTCGGTAACTAAATCTATGCAATTATTGTATATATTATTGTATATACTTATAAAATTATTGTATATATTTATAAAATATATAAATATACTCACAATTTATGTTTCGGTTAGCATGTGGCAAGAGCAGTTCTGTGATGAAAGACATCTAGATGTCCCAGCACCCCTTGGCCAGACTACAGCAATGGATGTTCTCCGACTGGTTTACTGTGACATCTTCATTTCATGAAGATGTTGTTCTTGTTTTGTACCAACTGTGGGTTTTTTTAAAATCACCTCTGTATCTGTTTTCTTTCTTTTTCTTTTTAGCTCAAACCTACCAGTTTATCAGCACATCCTGCTGGCTCTAGATTCAATTTTGAATATTTTAGCTCTCCCACAATTTTGGCTGCTAACACCCTGGTCAAAGCCATCATCATCCCTCCCAGGATGCAAACAGTAGCTTCCATTTGTGCTTCTTGTTTCCATTCTTGCTCTGATTGTCTGTTCTTTACCAAGAAGCCACGGGGAGCCTCCAACAATGTCACACAGGGCAGCCCCTTGCTCCAAGGTCTGTACTAGCTTCCTGTCTCCTTAGATGAGAATGAAAGAGCTCTCCATGTCCTACAGGTCCCTGCATCATCTGACCTTGGCCACCTCTTTGACTTTGTTGCAGACCTTTCTTGCCTCTGAGTCTTTGTTTTTTCTTATTCCTTCTGCCTGGAAATCGTTAACTGAAGACATGTAACAGTTTGTTCCCACCTTTATTTAAGTCCTATTTCAAGTGTCACAACTTCAGACAGGCTGTCCCTGACCTCTCTACAAAAATAGATCACTTTGTCATTCTTGATTCTTTTATTATGAGGTTGTACCATATCTTGTTATCTATCTGTCTGTCTGTCTATCTGCCTATCTACTTCCCTCCCTCCCTCCCCAACTACAATGTTAGCTATGGGTTTTATTTCAACCTCAGCGTAACCCAGGGCATAGACAGTGTCTGGTACATGGATGGTACTCAGTAAAGACATTTTGAATACGTTTTTTTTTTTCCTCCTTGAAGTCTTCCCTTATGGTTGTTGCCTTCATTTTCTTCCTTGTTTGTTCTAATGTTAGTACCATTTTTAAAGCACATGTTTTATCTTCATGATTGTGGATTACATAGACAGAGGAGCATGCCTTCTGTTTCCCTGGTGCTTAGTATATTTTTGCTCCTAGTGGTAATAATGGGGTTGTCACTGCCTGCTATTTATAGTAAAATAATAGGTAGAAAATAATAACTAGAAAGAACTCATTATTGCCTGGCATTTTAACCTGCTGTCATGTTATTGTGCAGTGTCCAGATTGTTTTAGAATTTTGCCAATGTTTCATGGTACTTTACTGTTGCCTATTGGCACAATAGTTCCTGTTAGGCAGATTCTTAGCTCATGAACCTGGTATTTTCCCTTTTAACAGAATCTCCGCTAGTGTTTTTGCTAATTACTAAGACATTTCCAAGTTTTACTTGTAATTTATTTGTAATTAGGAGAATTGTGAAAAGCTAAATCCCATCATAAAAGACTAGAAATGTTGTGTATAAAGGGGAAGTTTTATAAAAGGAGTGATTAAGACCTATGTCTCTGGAGCTAGACCTTCCAGATTTCATCTTACTCTGTCACATTGTGACTTTTTGTCAAATTGATTAAATTCTCTTTGTCTGAGTTTCCTCATCTGGAAATTGGAGATAACCATCCCTGCCCCATGGATTATTGTAGAGATGAATGAGTTAATGTATTCCAAATACTTCTAACAGTCCCAGAAACATCATATTACTGAATAATTATCAGGTCTTATTATTATATAGTGGCACAGTTACTATTAAAGGCCCATATTTGTGAGAAAAGAATTTATTGGTATTTACACTTGACATATAATACATTAAATTTTTTTTATTTTTTTTTTAAATTTTTTTTTTCAACGTTTATTTATTTTTGGGACAGAGAGAGACAGAGCATGAACAGGGGAGGGGCAGAGAGAGAGGGAGACACAGAATCGGAAACAGGCTCCAGGCTCTGAGCCATCAGCCCAGAGCCCGACGCGGGGCTCGAACTCACGGACCACGAGATCGTGACCTGGCTGAAGTCGGACGCTTAACCGACTGCGCCACCCAGGCGCCCCGACATATAATACATTATTGAAACTCATGCAACATATTTGAAGAAAAAAACAACTTTAATTATCCTAACTAAACTGTATTTGTCTAATATTGGTCAACTCTTTTGAAAATTATCCTTGAATGGAGAGATAGGTAACAGACAGTCAATAGTTCATTAGAAGTAGTAATCTCACTTTTTTCCCATTAATGAGCGATGATCGTTCACTTTGCTCTTGTAAGAAACTATAATGACATTTGAAAATCACAAAATATAACCTGCTTTGCAGAGACTTTGTATTTATTTTTCCATCCTATATTTTACATTTGTTTTAGAAGTTTATAAAACCTAACAAGGAGGCTTTTTGTAAAATTTCAATGAGTTGGGAATTATTTTTGTTGGTCTTAGCCTATAAATTGACACATCTAATGGCCAGCAAATTAAAAAACATGCAACAGATCCAGGAAAAAATACCAACTGCAAAAAGAAAGGTGAAATGACAAGTAAATTTTCTAAAATTAGTTAAATGAAAAGCATAAATGTATTGGAAATGAATTACATTAAACTAAACATTGCTTTAAATATCACTATTTTTTACATATCTATGATACCTCTCTAAAAGATTATTGGTGCCTATTTAAAAATTTGTTTTGGGGTGCCTGGATGGCTCGTTTGGTTAAGGGTGCCACTGTGGCTCAGGTCATGATCTCTTGGTTCGTGAGTTCGAGCCCCACATTGGGCTCTGTGCTGAGAGCTCAGAGCCTGGAGCCTGCTTCGGATTCTGTGCCTCCCTCTCTCTCTCTGCCCCTCCCCTGCTCACACTCTGTCTGTCTCTTTCAAAAATAAATAAAACATTAAAAAATTTAAGACTTTGTTTCAGTCTTTTTGTATTTAACACTTATAAACAGTAAAGAATTTCTATGAACGGTTCTTTAAAGGAGACACTTGGAAAACTTCAAGGTAACTTTATTTTCCCTATTTTACTTTAAATGTATTTTTCCCTTTGAAATTTAGTGAACCCCTCCTACTGAATTTTGGAAGTCTTTCATTTTTTACCAAAGGCAACATGCTTGCTAAGAGTCAACTGAGAGCAATATTTGTGCAGGAATTTTAATTTAATAGATACACCAGTTTATAATGGAAACATCAATGCAACACTAACAACAGTGGAAGTGTAGACATTGCTGATTATATTAATGCTGTAGACTTACTTTCTCCAAATGAAGATCATTCCATTTTCTATCTTTTTACTACTTGAAATAAAACATATTTACATTTCTTCTCCAAGAAACATCATTCAACATACATCTGACTACAACTTTGAGTGCCATGAATGCGTGAAGGCTTGTTTTGCTCAGTCTCATTATCTGTATGGTGGAAACTGTACTATCAGTAAAGATGCTCTCATCAAGAAATCACTTCAAATAGTGTCACTACCTGACACTTTTATTAAAAACGCTAGTGATAGTAAATGTACTTATTGAAACTGTATTTACTACTCAGCTATGCAAGCTTTATTAACATTTTTCTTTTTTAATGGATTATAAATAAATTATCTGAATAGTTTCCTTTTTAAAAATATTGCCCAGTACTCAGCCTATTCAAGAGTCTGAAGTACTGCATTGAGAAATCATTTAATCTGTATCAGGCATAATTCTTGGCCACTGAAAAAGGACATTAGCCACAAATCACACTACCTCATCTGCCTGTGTGCACCGTATCCCAAGTCATCAGACTGTTTACTGTCTGGTCTGTCTGATTAAGAACTAGTGGAGACTGAGGAACAGCATAGGTAAGCTTTGTCTCAAGCAGAAAATCCTCAAACCAAGTCAAGATCCAGATCACATATATCTAACTTCCTTTTGTAATTTGGGCAGAGGAGTGTAGAATTGATGTAAGAGATTTGATTCATGTCTGGGTTGCACTTACACTATTTATTGTTTGCTACTCTTTGACTACTTACACAGTAGAGGCAGCCCTGAAGACCAATGTTCCCATAGGCAGTTGACATATATTTGATGGCATTTGGGTTAAAACACAGCATAAATAAAACCAGCTTGTCTTGTACTATATTAAAACCATAGAGATGGAAAAAAAATCAATGTTTTTTTTTTTTCTGTATAGAAAAGGATGAAACTCATGAAGAAAAGAACTAATATTATCCAATTTTGGGTAAAGGCAACAGAAACACAAAAGCACATAGACTACTTTTATAGAGAAAGATGTAGGGAAATAGACATTTTTATATGTAGTGGAGATTAGATTGCCAATCCTGTAAACCGTCTCGTTACCTTGATTTCAGAGGACAACAGTTAGGTTACATCGTGGTAATGCTGACTTGATGAGTGCATGATACAGTAATGTAAGGAAACAAAGATTGATATTAAAATGACTACAGAGTCTCTGAGGAGTACACACAGATCAATATGGTGTAAGTCATAGACTACCCTCCTCTATAGAAGAGTCTTGTAAGAAAGTGAAGCCAATTCTTCTGAGAAGTTTTCCCACTCTCCCAATGAACTGTAAATTATCATAGTCAAACACAATATTAAACCATTCCTTTCTTGGAACTTAAAGGCCTTTGGAAGATTAACTATCGCCCCAAATAATGAAATGAATGAAGTTTTCTTACATTTATTAAAAGTTTTTTTTTCAACATTTATTTATTTTTGGGACAGAGAGAGACAGAGCATGAACAGGGGAGGGGCAGAGAGAGAGGGAGACACAGAATCGGAAACAGGCTCCAGGCTCTGAGCCATCAGCCCAGAGCCTGACACGGGGCTCGAACTCACGGAGTGCGAGATCGTGACCTGGCTGAAGTCGGACGCTTAACCGACTGCGCCACCCAGGCGCCCCAGTTTTCTTTCAAATTATAGTTTCTTCCACATTATTTTACCAAAGTGGGCCTGAATCAAGAGCTTTTTGTCTCAGGGCATATTGAGTGTGCTAATAACCAGATATACAGAGTTGGGCTGACCCAGAGCCATCTAGCTAGTTAGTCTCAGTCACACCCCTGATTGGTGTTTAGAGGTACAGGGCAAATTACTGTGTGATTCTTAGCTCATGTAAGTCCGAGATAGAATGGCTCACATGTAGAGTTTTCAGCAAGCAAAGTGAATTTCTAAATTACAGCTTCTCTCCTTAGATGTAATCAGTAAATTGATTAGTAAATGGGTTCATAGAGGTGTTTGGCTTCCTGACTAGGGAGCCTTCCCCCACCCCCCATTTGTTATGGCTATTCCATGCAATGATGAATATGGGCGGGTACCTCATAAACAGTCACATTACAGACAGACAACTTCTGAGTATGGAATGGAGGCATTTACATAAACAGAGGCTCATTCTCTGCTTCATGCTGTATTGCAGTTTTTCATGCCCATTAACTATCTACTCTGCCCGCACTTGAGCCCCTGTGCTAACATTAAAGTAAGTTCATCTTCAAGGGAAAAAATATATCTCAGGAGATTCGTCTCAGATAGAGTGTTTGAATAACATTAAGTGAACCAAGCAAAAATAAAATGCTAATGAAATTAGTGTAGTCAGATTTTAAAGTTGATGAGAATAAACAAATTCTTCTGATAAAGTATAACCATAACACTTAGTATGTTTTTCATTGCAGTATTTGGGAAAAAATACAATTGTGTATTGCAATAATTTGACTTTTTAAATATATTTAAGAATTTTTCTTTTTGCTGCTCTTTCTAAAGTAAAAAGTCTATTGGGAGAAAATTTGATTGTCCTATATAACTTAGTTATTAAGACTAACCTGACTCCTTTATTTTCATTGACTCTAGTATTTGAAAGATGACATAAAATACAGCATCTTTTTATTAGGCTCTATCCTAGTAATATGAAGAATTCACATAAATTTTAAAGGACTCCATGTGTTCCATACAAAACACTTAATTAGATATTCACAGCAATCATATGAAATAAAGTGCTTTTCTCTTTTTACAGGTGAGGAAACTGAAGTTCAGAGAGGTGATTTCCCCAAATTATATACAGTTGTACAGGGCAGAGTAAGTTCCAACTTGAAAATAATTGTTCTATAGTTTTATTCAACAGCGTTTTTTTTCTCTTTCTTTCTTTCTTTCTTTCTTTCTTTCTTTCTTTCTTTCCATTTTGTGCAAAGCAAAGAGATAGCAGAACAGAGTACAAGACAATATTTACCTTGGTGGCACTACAGCCAAGGATATGTGTTTGGAAAAGAGCATGTGCAAGTGAGGGGAAAGAGAGAGAAATATACAAGCAGTAACAATATAATGTGATAAAAGCTAAATGTGATAATAAATTCAAAATGCATAGCATCGCAAAATCGGTAGCAAATATTACTTTGGGAATGTGTCAGGAAACCCTCAGAAGGGAGGTAATTTATAATATAAGTTGGGAAGGACAAGTGGATTAGGTATTAATCAAGTAGAAAGATCAAAGAAGGCATTTTTAGCATAAACAATAGATGTGAAGTGAAAGGAACTAATAAGTATTCTTGAGCAGCTGAGTTGTTTGTGTGTGGTTCTATAGCCCTGGTGTAATGACCAAGTGAGTGAGACTATAAAGCTAAAAACCATAGAGAGCCTCAGAGGTTTTGCATGTCATGGTAAGGAGTTTGGATTTTCTTTTTGGTCAATAGGGACCCACTGAAAGTGTTGAAATTCATTCAAAGCTTGAACTTCCTTCCCCAAAACTAAGTGCAGTAAGCACCAGTCTTGATGCAAACCTTGTATTTTGAGCCAGAAAAGGACATTAACAAACAAGCAAACACCGGTGGGGGTGGAGAGAGAAAGTAACACAACTGGTCTGCTAAAGATTCCACCCCAGTGGGAGAAACAAATGACAACCCACAATCTCAGCATTTGGTATGTAATCTGAAAAAGATTGATGCACATTTACAGGTGATGATTCAATAATGATAATGTTATTATTAGAAACATAATACATTTACACACCTTCACCCTCCACATCTCTTATTTGAGAACTACTTGTATAGGAAATAACAATGAAGTATGACATTGTGGAGGAAAAAAAAGTTTTGGCATTGTCATCACACAAACCCACAACCACAAGCCCAACAGAAATATTAAGGACAGTGGAGGCATGACATGTTTTTAAATTTAGCCCATAAACTCTTGAAATTCTACCCTTAAGGTTTTCTCTGTAGGAACTCTTCTCTCTCCAAGCTCCTCCTGGTGACTGACATTACTTCTGGACCATACCTAAGAGGTTGTTAGGAGAAGAATATCTATGCAAAATAAGAAATATCAATAAAGCAGATGTCCTTACTTTGGTTTCCATAAATAAGAAAGAAATTCAAGGATAGCTCTGATGGGGATAACTTTAAGATGGCAGTTCTTAGTAGTCAATAGAAAAAAAATAATATCAGCATGATAAAGACACAGAATTTTATTTAAAAACTTGTACACCCACACAACATATAGGTCACCAGTAGGTGGGACCCAAAGGGAAAACACCTGAAGCAGTGGAGCTTTTTATGCTTTTGTAAAACCCCTGTCTTTTTAAAAAAGTTCAACTGTAATCATGCAGAGGAACTTCGTCCATGACAAGAGGGTAGAAGCCAAACTAGAGAAGTTGACAATGTAGTTGATATGTAGTTTGAAAAGCTGTATGCATTCAGATAAGGCTCAGAGTAAGGACACTTATAGAAATTCTAAGGAATTAAAAAATATAGTAGATCAGTGTCCATTATTTTTAAGAATGTTAGGAAAAAGAGAAAGGCTCAGATTGCTATAAAGAGAAAATAGAAAGCTTTTCTTGAAAAGGGGTGGGAAATGTGTGGAGGGGGAGGATGACCGTGATAATTACACACTGTTCAGATTCTAATCAGCAGTGGGACACACTAGAAATAATTTTCAGTTATCTATGTGAGTCGCCTAGAATGATGTAAGTTTCTAAGCATTAGACAACCGAGGTTAACACGTGGAGTTTTCCTGCATCCTCTTTAGAAGTCGCCTTGCACATTGCAACACAGCCTTACTGTTAGAAGGGTAAGTCTTCCCTGCCGTATTTAACTCCATTTAGGGAATGAAGCAACATAGATGGAATCTCTTTGAGATTTACTTAAGCATTTAGTGGTTTGGGACAGTGGTAGAGCACAGCAGTTCAGAGGTGAGACTCTGACTCAGACAGAGCTGGACTTGAATCCCTGTTTCCCCAGATGCTATCTGAATAACTCTGGGGGAACCTCTGTTATGTTGCAGTTATACACAGCCCCTAAAATGGGTATCTCATAGGGTTGTTGTGGAGGATAAATGAGAATCCAGGCACAGGAACTCTCCTAGAAAAATGTATACTTATGTACAGTGTTATGGATAATTTACAGTCTTTCAGAAAATGTTGATGGAGTTTTAATTAATCAGTTGCATTTTTTTAATGTTTTTGTACAAATTGGTAATTATATTATCAAAGATATGGATAAATAGATGGCTTCCATTATGTTTCTGCCTTTTATTGGCTTATTTTTCCGCTTACCAGTTAAAAAAAGACAATTTTTTGGAGCAGCTTTAGATTTACAGAAAAGGTTTTGTTAGTTTGTCAGCAGTGAATACTTGTTCTTTTGAATTAATTGAGTTGCAGTAAGAGTACAAATGAGTGTGTAACTCTTTATCCATTGAAATCTTGAGACTTGATAGGTAGTGACTTTATCATTTATACACATGTATATTTGTGCATCCAGGTTGAGTAACTCCTCACTTTAAAAAACTACATGTAAATAGGTCTATTATATTTCTTCTTTACATTGCTAATTTATTTTTTAATTTTTTTTTCAACGTTTATTTATTTTTGGGACAGAGAGAGACAGAGCATGAACGGGGGAGGGGCAAAGAGAGAGGGAGGCACAGAATCGGAAACAGGCTCCAGGCTCTGAGCCATCAGCCCAGAGCCTGACGCGGGGCTCGAACTCACAGACCGCGAGATCGTGACCTGGCTGAAGTCGGATGCTCAACCGACTGCGCCACCCAGGCGCCTCTTTACATTGCTAATTTAAAAGCAAGTTGTATTTGAATTAAATTTCAGATTTTCTAGTAGAAAATTTGATTATAAATTAAATTTTCGCTGAAATATTAAGCAAACATTCTCATCTACTTTGTAGGTTTTGGACAAGACGTCCACACTGTAAAAACATGGCCACATAGAAAACTGCTTATTGACCTCTATCTTGGATAAATCTATTTGTCTTTGATTCTGACAAAGAGTTTTGAATCTTGTTGGCTAAAAACTTATAAAACAGCAAAGTTCTCTCTAAGGGACTCTCTGGACATATTGTTATGATGTATGATAGTCTAGAAATACTACTCTACACTATACTGTGCTTTACCTTAGAGTCCTACCTTATCCCAGGTCATATCCTACCATTTCCATGCTTTATCATTGTGTATTAGTTTTCCATTATCTGTAGTATCATTACACAAGTATGAGATGAATTCATTAGCAGTCTGAATTAGACAGGGTAATTTTTTTAACAAAATAAGATTTTGTTTATTTCCTTGTATATGTATTTTTCTTCAGTACTATGTAATTTGGTTTTGCAATTACTTAGCCAATGATTTATTGCCATTTAGGTCATTGAAACAGAGTGCAGATGTATTAGAGCATTCCATTCCATTGTCACAGGGGCCCAGTTCCTAACTGGAATAATGATGTAGTCACATCTTAATGACAGTTTAGTCAAAGTTGAATCCTACTCACGTATAATTGTGTTGATTAATAAACATGTCATATTGATTTTAAATACTTTGTATATTGGTCATGATCAAGGCTGTCGAAGCCTCACAAGAGCCTCTTACATTCCATGACTCCCAGTGTGACTCATCAGCTCAATGTTACCACTTCACAAAGCACATATTTATAGCCTTGGCATTACCCCATGTGCTAAATATCTGGCTGTTGGGAGCTGAAATTGCCACTAGGGTTACAAGATCATGTAATTCTGAAAGGAAATTCAAGATGAGATCTTTGGCTATTAGGAGAATAGATCATCAAAAAGAGAACAGGTTTTGAGAGATATAAATAGGAACAACTAAAGAGCTCAGAGTCATCATAAATCATAGAATAAATATGAGAATACATGAGAAAAAATGTTTCTAGTTACAATTTAAACCAGCTTACAGGATACTGAGATGTGTAAAGTCAGGGAACTTTTTTTTTCATCTGAGAAAGGATTTTAGTAGCCTTTGAAGTCTAAGATATCACTTAAAGATTGATAGGAATATACAAAGTTCTCCTGGAGACTCCTGATCAATTCCATTTTGAGACGGTTGTTATGGTAGTGAGCCCTTGTATTATGGCCTCTTGTTTATTTTTATCCCAGAGAAACTCTGTCATGTATGTTTTAGGTCTAGTGATGTATAATAGAACAGGGCTTAGTTATTTCTGTTGCTTTGTTATTTGTGTTTGCTCCATTTTATCATTTTTACTTTCTCCCTGTGATTTATTGAATCCAGTATAAGTAAAATAACAAAATAGTTACATATAAACTAAAAACATAGATATATATTTTTTGTATATCTAGTTAAATGAGTTTCTAAAGATATGATTTTGGCCTGTGTGTTAATTTGCATTATTGGAAGACACAGAGCTCAAGGTGGGATTAGATATGCAAGAGATTTATTAGGTAAAATGCTTAGGAAAGATAAAGGGGGGTAGGAAGACAGAAACAGACCACAATGTGGATCTGACCCTTGTAACGGAAGGAATACTGGCTAGGAAAGTGCTAAGACTATTCTATGAAAATTGCAACCAGGGAGCGCCTGAGTGGCTCAGTCAGTTAAGCATCTAATTTGGGCTCAGGTCATGACCTCATGGTTTCGGAGTTTGAGCCCCTCATCAGGCTCTGCACTGACAATGGGGAGCCTGCCTTGGATTCTCTCTCTCCCTCTCTGTCTGCCCCTCCCCTACCTATTCTCTCTCTCTCTCTCTCTTTCTCAAAATAGGCAAATAAACTTTAAAAATTAAAAAAACAGAGACCCAGCAAAAAAAGAGACCTAGAGGCCAATATCCCTGATGAATACGGATGCAAAAATTCTCAACAAGATACTAGCAAATCGAATTTAACAGCATATAAAAAGAATTATTCACCATGATCAAGTGGGATTCATTCCTGGGCTGCAGGGCTGGCTCAATATTTGCAAATCAATCAGTGTGATACATCACATTAATAAAAGAAAAGATAAGAACCATATGATCCTGTCAATCTATGCAGAAAAAGCATTTGACAAAATTCAGCATCCTTTCTTAATAAAAACCCTCAAGAAAGTCGGGATAGAAGGAAAATACTTAAACATCATAAAAGCCATTTATGAAAAGCCCACAGCTAATATCATCCTCAATGGGGAAAAACTGAGAGCTTTCCCCCTGAGATCAGGAACACGACAGGGATGTCCACTCTCACCACTGTTGTTTAACACAGTGTTGGAAGTTCTAGCATCAGCAATCAGACAACAAAATGGAATCAAAGGCATCAAAATTGGCAGAGATGAAGTTAATCTTTCACTTTTTGCAGATGATATGGTACTATACATAGAAAACCCGATAGACTCCACCAAAAGTCTGCTAGAACTGATACATGAATTCAGCAAAGTCGCAGGATACAAAATTAATGTACAGAAGTCAGTTGCATTTTTATACACTAATAATGAAGCAACAGAAAAAACAAATAAAGAAACTGATCCCATTCACAATTGCACCAAGAATCATAAAATACCTAGGAATAAACCTAACCAAAGATGTACAAGATCTGTATGCTGAAAACTATAGAAAGCTTATGAAGGAAATTGAAGAAGGCACAAAGAAATGGAAAAACATCTATGCTTACGGATTGGAAGAATAAATATTGTTAAAATGTCAGTACTACCCAAAGCAATCTACACATTCTATGCAATCCCAATCAAAATTGCACCAGCATTCTTCTCAAAGCTAGAACAATCCTAAAATTTGTATGGAACCACAAAAGACTCTGAATAGCCAAAGTAATATTGATGAAGAAAACCAAAGCGGGAGGCATCACAATCCCAGACTTTAGCCTCTAGTACAAAGCTGTAATCATCAGGATAGCATGGTATTGGCACAAAAACAGACACGTAGACCAATGGAATAGAAGAGAGACTCCAGAATTGGACCCACAAAAGTATGGCTAACTAATCTTCGACAAAGCAGGAAAGAATATCCAATGGAAAAAAAGGCAGTCTCTTTAACAAATGGTGCTGGGAGAACTGGACAGCAACATGCAGAAGCATGAAACTAGACCACTTTCTTACACCGTTCACAAAAATAAACTCAAAATGGAAAAAGGACCTGAATGAGACAGGAAACCATCAAAACCCTAGAGGAGAAAGCAGGAAAAGACCTCTCTGACCTCAGCCGTAGCAATTTCTTACTTGACACATCTCCAAAAGTAAGGGAATTAAAAGCAAAAATTAACTATTGGGACCTCGTCAAGGTAAAAACCTTCTGCACTGCAAAGGAAACAATCAGCAAAACTAAAAGGCAACCGACGGAATGGGAAAAGATAGTTGCCAATCACATATCAGATAAACAGCTAATATCCAAAATCTATAAAGAACTCACCGAACTCCACACACGAAAAAACAAATAATCCAGTGAAGAAATGGGAAGAAGGCATGAATAGACATTTTTCCAAAGAAGACATCCAGATGGCCAGCAGACACATGAAATGATGCTCAACATCACTTCTCATCAGGGAAATACAAATCAAAACCACACTGAGATACCATCTCACGCCGGTCAGAGTGGCTAAAATGAGCAAAACAGGAAACTATAGATGCTGGCGAGGATGTGGAGAAATGGGAACCCTCTTGCACTGTTAGTGGGAATGCAAACTGGTGCAGCCACTCTGGAAAACAGTGTGCAGGTTCCTCAAAAAATTAAAAATAGATTTACCCTATGACCCAGCAATAGCACTGCTAGGAATTTACCCAAGGGATACAGGAATGCTGATGCATAGGGGCACTTGTACCCCAATGTTTATAGCAGCACTTTCAACAATAGCCAAATTATGGAAAAAGCCTAAAAATCCATCAACTGATGAATGGATAAAGAATATGTGGTTTATATATACAATGGAATACTACTTGGCAATGAGAAAGAATGAAATCTGGCCTTTTGTAGCAATGTAGATGGAACTGGAGAGTGTTATGCTAAGTGAAATAAGTCAGGCAGAGAAAGACAGATACCATATGTTTTCACTCATATGTGGATCCTGAGAAACTCAACAGAAGACCAGAGGGGAGGGGAAGGGGAGAAAATAGTTACAAATAGAGAGAGCGGGAGGCAAACCATAAGAGACTCTTAAATACAGAGAACAAACTGAGGGCCAATGAGGGGTGGGGGAGAGGGGAAAGTGGGTGATGGGCATTGAGGAGGGCACCTGTTGGGATGAGCACTGGGTGTTGTATGGAATTCAATTTGACAATAAATTACATCTAAAAAATAAAAAAAAAAAACAAAAATAAGAAAAATTAAAAAAAAAAAAGAAAATTGCAACTAGGGTCATGGGCTTTCAACCCATGTCTCACAATAGAATAGTCTTATTTCAGGGCACCTGACCATCCTGCAAACGTGGTGGTGCGTCCAGAGGACAGATAGCTGAGGCTGTCAGAAAGCCATGTCCCTGCAGCAGCAGGGTGGGCAGTGCATTTTCATAGCCATCACACCCTGGGACACAGTGGGATTTGGAGGGAAGAAGGTGGGATTTAGCTTTACATTCTAGCTGTGTCACTTAGCAGTTCCCTGACTTTAGACAGTTTTTGATAACCATTCTGTAAAATGGGAAAATTAGTTTATACTCCATTTATTGTAATAGTTAAACATACGATAAAGGGAGGGAGGGGGAGAGAGAATTTTGCAGTTGCTAAGAGATGGACATAGATATAAATAAATTTAGTAACGGTAGGAGAACACAGTGGTTAAGAGCTAGACCACCCTAGGGGCGCCTGGGTGGCTCAGTCGGTTAGCATCCAACTTCGGCTCAGGTCACGTTCTCACAGTTCGTGGTTCGAGCCCTGCGTCGGGTTCTGTGATGACAGCTCAGAGCCTGGAGCTTGCTTCCGATTCTGTGGATTCTGTGTCTCCCTCTCTCTGGACCTTTCCCGCTCACGCTGTCTCACTCTCTCTCTCAAAAATAAATAAATATTAAAAAAAAAAAATAGAGCCAAACCACCCCTGTTGGACTCCAGTCCACACTTCCTAAGTCCTTGACCTTGTTTGTTTCCAAATCTCTGTGCTCAGTTTCCTTACCTGTTACTTGGAGATAAGAGGATTATGGTGAGGACTGAATGAATTAATTTTATGTACATGAATGATGTAAAGTGACTAGAGCCATTTCTGGCACGTAGTGCCATATATGTGAACTTTTAATGCTATTGTTACTTCAACTATGTTTATTTAAATACCTATCTGGATTTTCTCGTTTTATGATTTTTGACTTATTTTTACTCTGAACTTTACATTAACTTCCTTTGCTCCTTTCCAGATTCTTTTTTTTTTTTTTAATCTGTGATGCTTTTCTTGTAGATTTATCTGAGATTCACTTTAAAAGAGAAGGTTCCCTGAGTTAGTGGTCAATTGGAATAGAAGCATTTCTCAAAGGTTGTTCCCTGTGATCAGCCCTCTGTACTCTGGCTTCATCAGATGATGCAAGTATAGGTATAGAAGATCAACCCCTCTTGTTCTCTCAGCTTAGTTCTTCAGGAAATTAGCTTAGCTAGGGACTTGACAGGCAGGCCATGTGAAACTTTAACAGAGGACCACCGAGCTACTTCACTGGAGTGATTTCATGCTTCAGAACTCACATCCAAGCTGATTTCTCAAACATCCATTCCTCTTTTATCATAGTGTAAAAGCTTAGTGATCTTGAGCTGGTAAGTAGGGAATGGAATTTACATTGCATAAAATTTATAATAAAATGTGATAAAACAACAATGGATTTGTTTTCATTTTTCAAAGAATGACGTGATAGGAGCTTTTTTAAAACAAAACAAAAACAATGTCAGTTGTCTCAGTGCTTTGTACCCATCTTGGGAAAGTTGGTTCTCATGTTTATCCTTGAAGAAATGATTAGTTTTAGAAGACAGCATGTCAAGCCCTCAGAATCATGTGGAATGTAACATTCTGATCTGTAGGGTAATGACTTGAAGCCATATCTCATTCTCCTTTTTCACTCAGCTGCAGCGTGAGTTTGGAATCTATAGGACAGGACGGCACCCTGGAGTACAGCTTGCAGACTTCAGTGCCATTGAGCTCATAAATGGCTCAGCTGGCATCTCAGGCAGGGAGTATATGAACCAGGCTCAGATGCAGCTGATGATTTGATGTCCAGATGTGAGGAGGGAGGGGGGTTCAAAGCAACAGCAACAGCTGATTATAAAAGAGAACAATAGCAAGGGAGAGAAATTAAAGAGAAACACAGCGAGATGACAGGGCTAGTTGGAGGGGGGAGTATCATTCATCTCTTGTGAAAGCCCCCACAGCAGAAAGATGGATTAATGCTGTCAGAGCTGTTATCCATTCCATCAGCTTTATTATATGGTAGAAAGCTACCTGTCACTTTCTTGGCTGCATGCAGTGGTACAATCCTGGCTCCTTTTCCCCAGTGCATCGCAAACATTTTCTCGGTTTCCTTTTTGAAGCAGCTTTAATATTTGTTTCAATCACAGGTAGATCCATCATATGCATTTAATTTAAAAAGTCATAACAAGCAGAATTTTTGTTCAACATAAAGAGCTCATAAAACAAATGCTACTATTTATCAACTTTAATGGATTTTGTAAAGGTCTTATAGGAATAAAGAATAAAAACCCAATGATGGTCTTACAATAAATACTCGATACTTTATTGCCTATTTATGGGGATAATCTTCTTGCCTTCCCACAATATATGGCTCTTCAAAAGGAGTTAAACTGTGGTCATGTGGTTTACTTGCCAGGAGATGGCAATAGTGGTCTGTTTCCATGTTTAGTCTTACAAAGGCTCATTCCACCAAAATTAAACTAGGTACCAAAATGATGGGGAATTCCAATTCTGTTTCCAATGCAAAGTTATCCATTTAAAATTCTTGAATTATAAAGTTGTTTCTAATCATGTACAGCCAGATTTTTTACCAAAGGCGTTGTCATGACAGCTTTCTGAAGACCCCCAAATAATCATTTTGTTCTCCTAGAAGCAATAACATAATTTTGGGAAAAAAATCTACGCATACAATCAGAAATTGAACAAAAGCCACAGGGAATGAATTAAAATGGGAATTTGATAAGATTATGATGATTAATGCTTAGACAAGAATCACTGAATCTTTAAGTAAGAAATCAGATCAATATCCCTTGAATTTATTGGATGAGCCTTTTAGCACTTTGATTGAGATCAGGCCAACTTTTTTCATTAGAGTTCATTGTGATGCTGTCACTGTTTTACCTGGGAAAGACTGAACCTACATAGTACTTTCCATCTGCGTTATATACATTTCCTTTTATTTGATATTGAGAGCTACAAAACCCAACATTTTCTTCTTTGTTTCAGCTCCTAGGAAGCTCAAGTATTATTGTCTTCAGCAAGAGTTTTATGAAATAGTTTTCTTTTTCATACTTTTATTATTAACTTATCTTTACTCTGGACTAATGGTTCAATTTTATTATACTGTACATGCATTTCAAGCCATGTTGAATCTTTTTTGGAAATACATGTGCTTTACTTTCATGAATGCAACGAAGCTGTGATCACTCTGGATAATAATTATAACCATTCTTTGCTGTGATGGTTTGTAGTTCTACCCATAGACTACATAATAATTTTCTTGAAAGCAACAGCCACAGCATGAAGGCCACCTTAATCTTTTATTGCTATGTTCAAGATGACTGCTTGCTATTTTTCAGAGAGGGCATTTCCTTTTTTCTAAGTTAAATATCTACATCTAGAATGTTTTTAAATAAAATGGTTTTCAGTTTGCTGCTCTTAGCAGATTTTTTCAATTGCTATATTTGAGTAATTTTGCTCCAGTCTATTACAAGCTCATGGTCTATTGCATGGTCTGTTGCAGTGGGTTACATGTGGTTCTTGAGGATTCCATGTGAAGCACTTTTAGCCAGTTCGAAGTAAAGAAAAACATTATTTAATATATTGTATTGCCACAGTGATTGAAAGTAATAATCTGTTATAGAAAGAAACTAAAATTTATTGAGGTGGTAGCTATTATGACAGTATTGGATCCTAGCTTTTTAAAAAAACAGGTATGGAACATTAAATTTAATATCTGGTAGAAAATTAGTTGTGTTGTCATATGTGATTAAAACAGTTTTCCCAATAATTGTTTCCATTAATGCAATTGATAATTTATATCTACTTGATTGCAAGGGTATGCTGACATACTCATAACTGAATATTAAGACCAATCATATGACTTCGGGAGTGAGTTGAATTTAACATGATTTTCCTTTTGTTTTTAGTCTTTGGTTAGACTTACTGTCATAACAGAAAATCAAGGCAAGTGCTCATGTGTTGGTTATACTAAATGGCCTGTGTAAGCTGAGCCAGTGCTGGGACTATTTGCCTCTCACCACTCTTCATATTCTTTTCTGTATCATGGAGGGACGGACTCCTACAGATTGAATTTCCCAGGCTCCCATGTCAACAGACTCAGCTAATGGGACACACTTGGAGGAATTCAAAGTGTGGGAAGGAGGAAGAAGCTGGAGTATTCCCCTACCTCCTCTCTGGGCAGTGTATCGGCCACTGGCTAAATCTCCTCTGTGTGGTCCCCTCTTCTGCTAGCATTCTTGACTACTGGGCTCTGGGGGTTTACCTCCTTCTGGACCCCTAAGCCACCGTGTTGCAAGGACTTCTTGGTGTCACTCAGCTCTGGGCTGCCTTGCTGTCTCTTGTTTGCTTTCTCAGCCTTTTCCATTTCCACCTGTGTAACCAGTTTCTTGCATTAAGTGTTCTCCATTATAAAAACCTGAAATGGTTTCTATTTTCCTGGTAAAGCTTGACTGAATTATAAGATTTAGCATAAAATATGCTTAGCATGGAAATTTTCTGTGTGTATCAGTGTTATTGTAAGTTTTTTTTTAACATATTTTCAAAATCAGCTTAAATTTATTTACGATTTGCATCTTGTATACTGAGTGCCAGATTCTATGACTCCTATGTTTTTGAGTAATACTCTATTATATTAGAAACACAAAGAAGCATGTAAAGAAGAAAGTAACAAGAGGAAGAGGGAAAGGGAAAAAAAGTAAAAGGAACCGAAGGGTACAATATTTCTAAAAAATTATTTACAGAATTTGATCAGCTTTTAAAGTGTCTCCTCCTTCCCAAAATGTTTTTATAAAGAATATTAATTCTATTATATTTTAGTGTTACATGTGGAAAAAGGTACCACTATCCATAAACTTAGGGAAACATGAAAATGAAACATGAAAATGTTTCATGAAAATGAAGCAGCTTTAAATTTTTTTTAATGTTTATTCATTTTTGAGAGAGACAGAGCGTGAGTGGGGGCGGGGCATAGAGAGAGGGAGACAGAATCAGAAGCAGGCTCCAGGCTCTGACCTGTCAGCACAGAGCCTGCTGGGTGGCTCGAACTCACAAACCATGAGATCATGACCTGAACTGAAGTCAGACGCTTGACCAACTGAGCCACACAGGCACCCCTAAATAGCTTTTTAAAAATAGCATTGCTTCAGAGAATTTAATTTGCTGATGAGCCTTGTGAATTTCTAGGTGACTAATCTATTTTATTACCTCATCTTATAGATATCATGGACTTCAAGATTCACTTATTTATTTATTTATTTATTCAACAAATATTTGTTGACCTCAAGAAGCATGTATTAGACACTATTACAAGGATTGGAGATACAAGAGTAAAGTGAGCAGAAAAAAATATCTGCCTAATTTGTAGTAGGAAGAGATAGTCAACAAATAAGTAAGTAACAGTCAGATAGTGAAGTGCTATGAAAAATAGTAAAGCAGGGAATACGGCTAGGGAGTGCTGAGGCAAAGGTGAAGAATTGCACTTTTAAACAGTATGGTTAAGGAACACTCCATAGAGCAAAAGGGGCAAGTCCTGTGCCTGTCAGACACTCCAGTGTTCCACATGGATATTACTTACAGCAACTGCTAAGCCTCTGAGCAGAGCATGGCTGGGAGTCTTGAGGAACATAGAGAATGATAGTATTCAGGAGGCCAGTACATTTTAAGACATCATCAATTTAAAAACAGCTTTGGGAGAAGAGATTTAAAAGAAAAACAGAAAGAAAAAAATTCTGTTCCATTCAATGTACACATAGTTTTTTAAAAACTAAATGACTATAGCATACATTTATCACTGCATGCCTCATTTTTTTGTTGGTTTGAGGCTAAGATTTTTTTCACACACAGCATCTGAAGTTTCTTCTGAAACACTTCTGGTCTCTAGTTAATGTATAACATCATGATGACATGCTGTTCTTCATTATTTTAACTTGTATTTGTACCATCCGTAGAACTAACAATATAATCCAGGATTACACTAAAGAATTCTTGGATTTGGTTCTGCATTTTTTATTTCAGTACACTTTTGCTTTCATTCTCCTCCTTAATTTAATTACATATTGCTGGAAGTTAAATAGCTTCTCTTCAAAGGCAGCTAGTACCTTTTGATATCTAACCTTACAGATACCCTTCAGAACTTGTGAATCAGTCACACCAATTCTTACTAGCTTTGAAACGCCTATGATCAGTTCTGAGATGTTTGGTTACATTTGCCCAACATTCAACGACAGCTACTTCCTAACCTATTCCTCTATCTGCAACTAAAGAATTTCTTTTGATATTGATTGGGAAGTTCCTTCCTTGTAGAGAAACTTGAAAATATGAATAAAAAATATTTGATCTCTGAACCCATTTTGCATCGAAGCATCACAGGAGACCAGTGTTTTGTGGAACACAGTGAAAGAAACATCTCCATGCCGTTACCACCACTTGTTCCTTGTCATTTTGATAATAGCCAGCCTGACAAGTGTAGGATAATACCTCATTGTAGTTTTGATTGCCTTGATGATTAGTGATGTTGAGCATCCTTTCATGTGCCTGTTGACCATCTGTATATCTTCTTTGGAAAAAAGCCTATTCAGGTGCTCTGCCCATTTCTCAATCAGATTGATTGTTGTTGTTGTTGTTGTTGCTTAGTTGTATGGATTCTTTATGTATTTTGGATGTTAACTAACCCCTTATTGCCCTATTGCAACCCCTTATTGCCCTATTGGGTATATAATTTGCAAATATCTGCTCCTGTTCAGTAGGTTGACTTTGTGTTTTGCTGATTGTTTCCTTCACTTCCCATATGTTTATTTTTGCTTTTGTTTCCCTTGCCTTTAGAGACAGATTCAAGAAAATGCCAGTCAGACCAATGTCAAGGAGCTTCCCACAAATGTTTTCTTCTAGGAGTTTTATGGTTTCAGGTGTTATATTCAAGTCTTAAATCTATTTTTAGTTAATTTTTGTATATGGTGTAAGACAGTGGTCCAATTTCATTCTTTTGTATGTAACTGTGCAGTTTTTCCAACACCAATTATTGAAGGTACTCTCCTTTCCCCATTGTACATTCTCATCTCCTTTGTCATAAATTAGTTGACCATACATGTGTGCTTTTATTTCTGGACTTTCTAATCTGTTCCATTGATCTATATGTATATTTTTTTATAATAGCATACTGTTTTGATTGCTATGGCTTTGTAGTATACAGTTGACTCATGAACAATGTGAGTGTTAGGGGTTCTGACCTCCTGTGCAGTAGAAACTCCTTGTATAACTTTTTTTTTTTAATATATGAAATTTATTGTCAAATTGGTTTCCATACAACACCCAGTGCTCATCCCAAAAGGTGCCCTCCTCAATACCCATCACCCACCCTCCCCTCCCTCCCACCCCCCATCAACCCTCAGTTTGTTCTGTTTTTAAGAGTCTCTTATGTTTTGGCTCTCTCCCACTCTAACCTCTTTTTTATTTTTTTATTTTTTTTTTTTATAACTTTTGACCCCTTTAAAATTTTACTGTTAGCCTACTGTTGACCAGAACAGTTACCTGTTCAAAGATCAACAATAGTTTGAAATCAGGGAGTGTGATGTTTATAGCTTTGTTCTTTCTCAGGATTATTTTGGCTATTTGGGGTATTTTGTGTTTCCATACAAATTTTAGTATAATTTGCTCTATTTTTATGAAAAATGCTATTGGAATGTTGATAGGAATTGCACTGAATCTGTAGATTGCTTTGGGTTTTTTGCATTTTAACAATATTGATTCTTTCAATCCATGAGCATGTTGTATCTTTCCATTTATTCGTGTCATCATTAATTTCTTTTGTCAGTGCCTTATAGGTTTTAGTGTGTAGCTCTTTCACATCCTGGCTTAAGGTTATTTCTGGATATTTTATTCTTTTTGATGAAATTGTAATTGGGATTGTTTTCTTGATTTCTCTTTCTGATAGTTTGTTATTAATGTATACAAATGAAGATTTTTCTAATAAAAATAAAATAAAACAGACTTTTATATTAATTTTGTATGCTATAACTTCAGCTATAACTGAATTTGTATACTAGTTCTAAAAGGTTTTTGGTGGAGTCTTAAAGTGTTTTCCATATGTAGTATGTTATCCAAATAGTTTTACCTCTTCCTTTCTAATTTGTATGCCTTTTGTCCTTTTTCTTGCCTAATTGCTGTGGCTACCACTTCCAATACTATGTTGAATAAAAGTCTGCTCTTGATCAGCTTTTCACCTTTGAGTATAATATTGGGTTTGTCATATGTGGTCTTTATTATGTTGAGGTATGTTCCCTCTGCACCACTTTATTGAGAGTTTTTATTATATGGATGTTGAATTTTGTCAGATGCTTTTTCTGTACTATTGAAATGATTATATGATTTTAATTTTTCATTTTGTTAATGTGGTGTATCATGTTGATTGATTTGTGGATATTAGACCATTCTTGCATCCCTGGAATAAATCCCACTTGATCATGGTGTATGATCCTTTTAACGTTTGGTTGAATTCAGTTTGCTAATATTTTGTTGAAGATTTTTCCATCTATGTTTATCAGAAACAGTAGCTTGTAATTTTCTCTTTTTGTACCATCCTTGTCTGGTTTTAAAACCAGGGTAATGCTGGACTCCTAGAATAAGTTTGGAAGCTTTCCCTCCTCTTCAGTTTTTTGGAATAGTTTGGGAAGAATAGGTATTAAATCTTCTTTAAATGTTTGGTAGAATTTATTCGTGAAGCCTACTGGTCCTGGGCTTTTGTTTGTTGGGAGTTTTTTGATTACTGATTCAATGTTCTTATTAATAATAGGACTATTCAGATTTTCTATTTCTTCATGATTTGATCTTAGAAGATTGTAAATTTCTAGGAATTTATCAATTGCTTCTAGATTGTTCAATTTGTTGGTGTATAATTGTTCATAGTAGTCTCTTATGATCATTTGTATTTCTGTGGTATCAGTTGTAACTTCTCTCTCATTTATGATTTTACTTGAGTCCTCTCATTCTTTCTTCTCATTAAAAAAATAATTAATGTTTATTTTTGAGAGAGAGAGAGAGAGAGAGAGAGAGAGAATGTGAGCAGGGGAGGGGCAGAGAGAGAGGGAGACAGAATCTGACTCAGGCTCCAGGTTCTGAGATGTCAGTACAGAGCCTAAAGCAGGGCTTGACTCACGAATCATGAGATCAAGACCTGAGCTGAAGTCAGACACTTAACCAACTGAGCCACCCAGGCACCCCTCTCTCTATTCTTCTTGATGAGTCTAGATAAAGTTTCGTCAATTTTTTTTGTTTTTTCAAAGAACTAGCTCTTAGTTTTATTTTTTCTATTGTCTTTCTTTCCTCCTTCTTTTCTTTGGCTTTAAGTTTTTATTTTAATTCCAGTTACTTAACATACAGTGTTATATTAGATTCAGGCGTACAATATAGTGATTCAATAATTCCATGCATCACACAGTGCTCATCACAAGTATATTCCTTAATCCCCATCACTTATTCCACCCATCCCCCCACCCACCTCCCCCCTGGTAATCATCAGTTTGTTCTCTGTCATTAAGAGTCTGTGTCTTGATTTGTCTTGCTCTCTCCTTCCCCCCACCTCCACTTTGCTCCTTTGTCTTGTTTCTTAAATTCTACATGTGAGTGAAATCATATGGTATTTGTCTTTCTCTGACTGCCTTATTTTGGTCAGCATTGTACTCTCTAACTCCATCCATGTCATTACAATGGCAAGATTTCATTCCCTTTAGTGGCCAGATAATATTTCAGTGTGTGTGTGTGTGTGTGTGTGTGTGTGTGCGCGCGCGCGTGCACGTGTGCGTGTTACATCTTTATCCATTCATCAATCCAAGGACAGTTAGGCTGCTTCCATACCTAAGTTTTGGTACAAAATAGAATGTAAATTCTTCAAAGAAATATTTTTGTTGTGTGTGTGATTAAATGCTATTCAGTCACAGTAGATCCATTAACCAAATTTTCTTTGAGGTGTTACTAATTTTTTTCAGTTTTGAGAGTGGGAGTGAAGAGATTCATTTAAGTGTCACCTGTCCAGGGTCTTGGAAACTGGATGATATCATACACCTACGCTAGAAAACTCTCAGTCTTCATGGCAAAGATGCTCATCTAAGCAACCTGCCATCATTATTACTTGAAAACTGTTTCTTAAGGGGTGTTTTCCCCATAACTAAGAATGTTTTGAATACAGAGCTGAAGAATATACTTGAGCAGGTTTTGTACATCATCCTTTGGTGAGAGCACATTATCAGAATTATCAAAATTACAGAAACCATTATTAAATATGTTTTCTTGTTTTGAAGCACTAACAGGTAGTTGCAGATTTAAAAATCTATTGAGTGAAATTTTATGTAGCTTAATTCAAAATAATAATGAAATGAATTTACACATTTCCAAATCTATTCTCTCTTTCTGGAACCAGCTAAAAAAGTATGCCTTCTCATTCTTTCTCTGATCATTATACTATTACTGAATATCCTAGAGAAAAAAAAATTTGGTTAATTTATAGTGAATTAGTTTAACATTTCTTTTATTACCTCAAATTGATAATTACTTAACTCTACATTTCCTTTTTGTGACCTTTTTATACAATTTGATTGCAAACACCTTGAGTACAGAGATATATTATTTCGTACTGTTTTGTCTTACCTAAAATTTTTTTCAGATTATCTGTTTTACATTTTTTTTTAACGTTTATTTATTTTTGAGACAGAGAGAGACAGAGCATGAATGGGGGAGGGTCAGAGAGAGGGAGACACAGAATCTGAAACAGGCTCCAGGCTCTGAACTGTCAGCACAGAGCCCGACGCGGGGCTCAAACTCACTGACCGTGAGATCATGACCTGAGCCAAAGTCGGCCGCTTACAGATTATCTGTTTTAAAACTTGTGTGGCTCTTCACTATTAAATATTGTTTTTAAACTTTTTCACCAATGCGTTTTGGGTGAAAAAGGAATAAAAATGTTATTTCTGAGGATTTGAGGCCCTAAACAGAAGCAGGGGCAAAGAACTTGAAATTTATTTCAAAGAGTTTATAGTCTTATTCTGACCTAAACATTTGTATAAATTTTGTGTTTTGCTTCATAATATATTCTTTTGTGTTGTTTTGTTTCCAGAAAAAAAGTAAAATGAATGTTCTAGGAGATAAGATATGTTTGAGCCATTGCTTAACTTTCCTTATGGTCATGCTACAGAAACCAGTCTAAGTTTTGTTTCTTTTGTTTTTTACATTTTATTTATTTGCTTATTTATTTATTTTTTAAAGTTTATTTAAACTCACATGTGCACAAGCAGAGGAGGGGCAGAGAGAGGGAGAGAGACAGAGAGAGAGAGAGAGAGAGAGAGAGAGAGAGAGAGAGAGACTGCCAAGCAGTCTCTGCACAGGCAGCACGAAGCCTAATGCAGGGCTTGAAATCATGAACCCTGAGATCATGACCTGAGCCAAAACCAAGAGTCAGATGCTTAACTGACTGAGCCACCCATTTTAGAATGCACAGGAAGCAGACGGATATTAGACTCTTTTTGCTGGGGTTTCCAGGCCCCCTATAGTCTTACCTTAGCTGACAGCATTCCTACCTTTACCCTTTGGAAGTTACCTTTGGCTATAGCCAACTGCATTCCTAAGGCTTCTGTAACAAAGTACCACAAACAAAGTGGCTTAGAACAACAGAAATTATTGTCTCCTAGTTCTGGAGGCTAGAATTCCAAAATCAAGCAGGTAACAGGGCCATGATCACTTTAAAACCCATGGGAGAAACTCTGACTTGCTTTTCCAGCTTCTGGTAGCCCAAGGCATTCCTTAGGTGTGGAAACATAATTTCAATCTCTTTTCCCATCTTCACATTATCTTCCTTTAATGTGTGTCCATTGCTATGTCTAAATTTCCCTCTTTAAAAAGACATCAGCCATATTGGACTAGAGACCCACTCTAATGGCCTTATTTTAACCTGATATCCTGTAAAGACTATTTTCAAATAGGGTTACAATCTGAGCTGTTGGGGGCTAGGATTTCAACATATCAACTTGAGGGGCACAATTCAATCCACCAACACAACCCCACTCTTTCCCCAGCATATCCTATGTATTTTTCTCTCCAGGTAGAGTTGCTAAATGTAACAGAAATGCAAGGAACCTCAGTTAAATTTGAATTGTAGATAAACAACAAATAATTTTTGGTATACATATGTCCTAAATAGTGTGTGATGCATTCTTATATTGATTTTTTTTTATTTGAAATTTCAATTTATCTAAGCATTCTGGATTTATCTGGTAATTCTATGTCCATGTCTTTGCCTTCCTTAGTTTCATTAATCTATCTTTCAGAATTTTCAGTCTGATCTTTTCTTCAAGATTTGGCTCAAGTGCCACCAACTTTAAGAAGGTTTTCCTGTTCTCTCCATCTGGAAGTAATTGCTTTTTCTTCTTAACTTTGGTAGAACTTTAATCTATACTTCACCTGTGATATTTACCAGATTCTACCTTGTGTTAAAATTGTTGACATATGTATCTTTTCTACCTTACTGTGTAGAAATTATTTGGTGGCCAAAGATTTTTCTGATTCAGTTTTCTATCTTATTTAGCATCTAGCTCAGCTCCTGGGGATGGTAGGCATTCAGAAAAAAATACTTGCTCCTATTTGATTTGGCTTACTTAAATAAAACAACAGAGCTACTGAATAACCAAGAGACATAGATGAAACAATTCCTACCCAATAGTCAAACTCTGATTCTTTAACTAAATGCTCCCTGTTTTCTCAAATGCTGCCTCCTCAGCAAACCACAGGTTTGACCTACACTAAAACTTCATCATCAGGCATAGACTCCCCATTTCCCTGATTTATTATAAAGGATTAAAGTGTTCACTGGTATTTACTTTTGATGATTTATGCCTAGATTATATTTACAGTCAGTGTGGAAGAAATATTGAAGGGTGTATTCATACCAACATTTTTCAGAAACAGCCTGGCTGAGTGTGGATTGGCAGCACATAATAGAAAGAGGTAGGAGAACCAGACTCATTTTCAATAGCAGTAATCCTGCTGTGTACTAATAATTGCAGGATAGAGATGTTCTTTATTCATTCTTCCACTTCTTCAGCCAACCAATGGGTCATTATTCACTGAGTCCATTAAAAAACATGTTTATGTGGGCGAGAACTGGACAAGGCCTTCAAGGCCTTTCTCACTAGTAATTTTACAATTAAAATCCAGTGGAATTCCTTTGTATTATTCATGCTAAGGGATAGAATACATACTTTCTTTAAGTTATAATTTAAAATCTTACTATTTTATGGGGCGCCTGGGTGGCGCAGTCGGTTAAGCGTCCGACTTCAGCCAGGTCACGATCTCGCGGTCCGTGAGTTCGAGCCCCGCGTCAGGCTCTGGGCTGATGGCTCGGAGCCTGGAGCCTGTTTCTGATTCTGTGTCTCCCTCTCTCTCTGCCCCTCCCCTGTTCATGCTCTGTCTCTCTCTGTCCCAAAAATAAATAAAAAATGTTGAAAAAAAATTAAAAAAAAAATAAAATCTTACTATTTTAAAAAATGCTATTTTCCCTGAACTAGTAAAGTGTGGTTTGGGAAACTGGTTTGATTAATACTAATAGTTCACACTTGATAAAAAAACAAAACAAAACAAAAAAACACATCTTTTTGTTGACAAATAAGGTTGGAAAATACCAGGTTAAAGAGGCTTCTTTGTTGTAGTCCTTCTTAGATATTTTACTATATCAATGTGTTTATGTAATAACAGGTCTAATCTTTGTGTGCTTTACTCATCAGTGGCTCCTGGTTGGCTCAGTTGGTTGAGCATCTGACTCTTGGTTTCAGCATCTGACTCTTGGTTTCAGCTCAGGTCATGATCTGACCAGTTCATGGTTTCAAGCCCTGGGTTGGGCTCTGGGCTGACAGTGCAGAGCCTGCTTGAGATTCTCTGTCTCCCTGTCTCTCTGCTTCTCCCTTATTCACATGTGTGCTCTTTCAGAGTAAATAAGCATTTAAAAAAAACACCTTTTTTAGGGGCACCTGGGTGGCTCTGTTGGTTAAGCATCCAGCTCTTGATTTAGGCTCAGGTTATGTTCTCACAAGTTTGTGGGATAGAACCTCGCATCAGGTTCTGCGCTGACAGCATGGAGCCTGCTTGGGATTCTTTCTTTTGCTCTCTCTTTACCCCTTCCTTGCTTGTGCTCGCTCGCTCTCTCTCTCTCTCTCTCTCTCTCTCTCAAAATAAATAAATAAACATAAAAAAATTAAAGTTTAAAAAAATTAAATCTTACCATAGGTGATCATTGTACAAAAACTTCTATTTGAGAACTAAAGCTTGATCTTTATATGTAAATCTATATAATAATTTATGTGATCAGTTTCTTGCTTTGCAATTAATACTTTCTAAATGTCAACTTAGCAATACCTTTTTGTTTTCTCTCTCTCTTAAAATGGTGATATGGAAGATATGCGCATTAATGGGTTAACTGTGTATAGCAGAGTTCAGCCAGGAAAGCAGAAGTTCTATGAGCATCATGGAATAAGGAATTTATTGTAGGACACTGGCACCCACAGTGGTAGAGGAGTCACTGGGAAATGAAGGTCTGTAATGAGTTAGAGGATCAGAGAAAAGTCACTAGCAGTCCTTCTAAACCCAAGGACAGCAGCTGCTAGAGTGGGACTACAAGGAAGAGTTGACACGTTTGTGGAAGACTGTTTTTTATGGTCTGGGGTCAGGGTTGGTCAGCAGGATTAGCCAGTGGAAAGGGGAGTTGGAGAGAAAGCAATAGCGAGTGAGGACGAGTTGCGATCTGCTCTCCCCGCGGATCTCCTTTCCATACATCAAATCATGGTGACTTTCAAAGTTTAATGCTTCTTTGCTTCTGCCTTCCAATCTCTGTGCACTTCTGTTTTTGCCAACTCAGATTAGAAAATAACAGAGAAGTGGATGGTGGGAAATGTAGTTCCAGCATAGGCAAATTGACAGAATAAAGCTTCCACTATGGGATTTGGGATCTATTTCTGAGTTCCTGTCAAAAAAGTGTTATTTGTGTCTTATGTCATAGTTCTAGTACTAGCTCTGCCATTAGTACTTTGTGATCTTGGGCAAGTGACTTAACACTTTTAGCTCCAATTTCTGTGTTTGCTAAATGGGGTGGGAGGGCCCATAGGCTCTCTCTCAGTTTTAAGATTTGAAGAGAATTATGGGAATCCTCAGCTCACCCCATGCATACAATACATTAAATTCTATTTTGTAGAAGCATAATAAGGACTATATACTCATATTATAGGAGTGTGATAAAAACTAGATAGAAGTCTGGAAACATTCGTTAGCTCCTGCAAGACCAAAATAAGAACTGAGGAGACATCATATTCTGTAAGCCTGAGGGCAAGCTTAAGGAACAAAAAACACAAAACAAAACACTATTCCATTTCAGTCCAGTCTAGCACTTTTTAGTTTTTTTTAAACATTTACTTCCCAATGTCATTTCTCCCTCAAATTATTATATATTGCATTTTTTAAAGAAGTTCTGAATAATTGGTTTTTCTTGGTTTGCAATTTCTTTAGTGTGTTATAAGAGATAAAACTTGCTTCATTGGTAAATTTAATTTCCATGTGAATTTAAACGTTTAACAGAGGAAATGGTTTTGACAATACAAAAACGAGATAGCCTTCTCTGTAATTAAAGAGCTTGTATATATAATTTAATTACTTTTGTCAACATTTATGAAGCACCTACTATGTGCCAGTCAGTCTACTAACACTGATAATACAGTCGTTCAATGAAATACAAGCAACAGGCTAACTTAATGCACAAACATCCATACAGACACTTTCACTAGGAGGAACTAGATTCTATGATGGACATAGTTACACAATCTTATGAAAGCACAGACAAAAGGCAGGAAAGGCATCTTTGAAGTGGTGGTATCGGACAAAGTCAATTTTGTTTCCTCTTAGTTTTGTTTGTTATTGCTTAATGAAAGAGTTCATCTGATGAACATGAGAAAATATGAAAGGGAGATTTGATCACAGGAACATTACATGGGAAGAGACTGGGAAGACATGGATCATTGTAACAATGCATGCCACATATTGGACTGTGTACCTTATTTAATCCCAGCAAAAATCCCATGGAGTAGAATGACTATTAAAGATATTTTGTGAATGTCAGATATGTGGGAGGAGGAGACAAGAATCCAGGCTGGAGTGGTAGGGAGAGCCTGGTTCAGATAGTGAATAAGCTAGGGCTTGTTTTCTGATGGAGGAGTTATACAAAAAAATGGGTAGCATAACTTTGACTAACACATAGATTTGTGTTTTTCAACTTCCTAGAAGATATTTGGAAGGTGAATTTGAAATGAGTAGGAGTTGTAAGGGTGGGGAACTATTGAATTTAGGCCTATCTTAGGAGAGTGATGGAAGAAATGGAGGAGAACGAATGAATTTTAAAAATATTTTGAAAACGTATTGCTGTACAGTGTGATTAAAAACATTGAGCTATGGGGAAATCAACATAGTCATCCTCCTCACTATTAAAGGAATTATGGATGTACATACCTTATTACCTATAAATTGTAACTAAAACCTTATTGAAGTTTCAGTCTTTTTTTTTTTTTTTTTTTGAGTTTGGTTGCTTAACCTATGTGCTGTCAAACTTCAGATTAGTTCGACAGACAGTTTGTGTTGCCGACAGTCTAAGTAACCAATATTATATACATTTCTTGTTGCCTTATTCATTACTAAAAGAATGAGGCAGCAGTACCCACAGCTAAAAACAAAACATTTCATTTCCCAGTACTTCTTGTAGTTACAGGTGGCCATGTGACATAAATCTGTCTAATGAGATGTAAGTGGGAGCCTATTGGGATTTGGGGGAAGATTTTGTTATCTTGATAAATCTACCCCATTGTTTTCCTGCCTAAAATCCACCTGCCATGGTCAGACAGGCAAGAAGCCATTTTGTGATGGCACACCAAGAATAGTAAAGTAGGGAGACTGAAAGATGCCGTTTGCTTGAACACCTGAATCAGCACTGAATTGCCAATCTCAGTCCTCTTGCTAAGAAAATAAGTCCCTTTCCTGATTAAAACATTTAATTATGTTTTTATTACATATAATTCAATGCATCCTGATTTCTTGTTATGATTATATCACCTTCCCCAAAAAATAACCTCAAAAGAAACAGATTCAGGAGGAGATTGGTGATATGTTATCTCTTAAGTTTATCCAGTCAACGCATTTTAACATTCTGCAAGCAATGGAATATTCTTTGGGTGAAAGAGTAGCATTCTATAAAAAATGCAAACATTTGGGTTTTTCATTAGGTGAAATCTTTCAGCATCTTTTTTCATTAGCAGTATTATAAGAAAATATGAAAAGCTTTTGACTCCCTTTGTGAATTTATGTTTAACAGGGAGAAGAAAAGAGTTGAAGAAGGAGCCTTAAAAAAATGGCTAAAACATCCACTGGACAAGACTGAATTCTACTACCTAGTCAGACTGTTGTCAAGAGATGTGCCAAAAGGTAACATAGGGAATAAGATCAAAAAGCTAGCCTGTTTTTTTCTTGAGCTGGAGAGAATACCCTTTAAGCAAATAGTTGACAAGCAATTATCTCACATATTTTTTTAAAGACCTTGAGGCGTGGACCTTTCTTGGATATCATTTTCTTTTTTTAAATTCAGTTTTATTTTAACAGCATTTTTAAGCATACCCCAAAGGTCACAAACAAACAAACAAAAAACATCACCAATGGCTTACGCCCAAAGTAGAACCCACTTTTTGTCGTAGATTAAAATAGGCTATTCCTCAGCAGTAAAAGTAAGTGTAGAACTGCTAAAGAAAGCTCAATCCTAACAAACTTACGAGGTCTGAACTAAAAAAAAAGTTCCTCAAAAGATACTGGTAAATGGTATATTTTCAACAAGCAATGTGAGAATAATTGGACATTACATGCAAACAAGTGAATCCACACATCGGTTTTATATCTTTCACAAAAGTCAACTCAAAAGGGATTATCAACATAAATGTGAAATACAAAACTATAAAAATTCAGGAAGATAACAGAGAAAAAAAGTTAGGTGACCTGGGATGTGATGGTGAATTTTTAACTATAACACCAAAAGCATGATCCATGAAAGAAAATATTGATAAGTTGGACTTTATAATATTAAAGCTTCTGCTCTGCAAAAGACACTGTGAAGAAAAGGAAAAGATAAACCACAGGCTGAGAGAACATATTTGTGAGACATATAATAGAGAACTCGTATACAAAATATACAAAGAACTTTATTTATTTATTTATTTATTTATTTATTTATTTATTTATTTATTTTAACGTTTATTTATTTTTGAGACAGAGAGAGACAGAGCACGAACAGGGGAGGGTCAGAGAGAGGGAGACGCAGAATCTGAAACAGGCTTCAGGCTGTGAGCTGTCAGCACAGAGCCTGATGCGGGACTTGAACTCATGGACCACGAGATCATGACCTGAGCTGAAGTCGGCCGCTTAACCGACTGAGCCACCCAGGCACCCCTACAAAGAACTTTTAAACTCAACACTAAGAAAATGAATATCCTAATAAGAAATGGGTAAAAAATATGAAACACTGCTTCACCAGATATGTATCTACAAATGGCAAATAAACATATTAAAATATATTCAGTATGTTCCATAAGGGGATTACAAATTAATACAATGGGATATCAATACTACTTATTAGAATGGCTAAAGTCCAAATTATTCACCATAGCATATGCTGCAAACGATGTGGAACATTAGGAACTCCTAATCATTGGTGTTGGGAATGCAAAATGATACATCCATATTGGAAGAGTGTTTGGTAGTAAACACAATCTTACCATATGATCCAGCAATTGTGTTCCTAGGTATTTACCCACTTGATTTGAAAACACGTCCACACAAAAATGGGTACATAAATGTTTCTAACAGCTTTACTCATAATGTCTCCAACTGGAATCAACCAAGATGTTCATCAATAAGTAAATGGAAAAACAAGCTGTGGCATATACATACAATGGAATATTATTCAATATTAAAAAGAAATGAGTTATCAAGACATGGAAAGATATAAGGGAAACTTAAATGCATATTGCTAACTGAAAGAAGCTAAACTAAAGGTCTGCATCCTGCTTGATTCCAATTATATGCCATTTTGCAAAAAGCAAAACTATAAAAACAGTAAAAAAGACATGTGGTTGGCAGGGACTCAGAGAAGTGAGGTAAATGGATGAATACATAGAGCACAAGGGATTTTGGGGGCTGTGAAACTATTGTGTATACTACAATGTTGGATACGTGACATTATGCATTTATCAACACCCATAGAACTGTATGACACAGAGAATAAAACTTAATGCAAACTAGGGACTTTAGTTGATAATAGTGTATCAATATTGGCTCATTAATTACAACATATCTCACACACTAATGCAAAATATTAATAATAATGGAGATTGTATATGGGGGAGGAGGGTATATGGGAACTCTCTATATTACCTATTCATTTTTATGTTAATCTGAAACTGTTATATAAAAAAGGAGTTTATTAATTTTAAAATCTTAATTTTAAATGTTAGAACACCAATTTAGTGTATGTAGCACCAGAAATTGTTAACAGGTCGTTCTAAAAGGAAAGAAACCAACAATGACCACCTTAAAGCCATGTTCCTTCATTATATTTACAAGTATTCACAACTATTCTTTTTTTTTTTAAGTTTATTTATTTTGAGAGAGAAACAGAGAGAGAACAAGAGGAGAAGGGGCAGAGAGAGAGGGAGGCAGAAAATCCAAAGCAGGCTGTGTGAGGCTTGAACTCACGAACTGTGAGATCATGACCTGAGCCAAAATCAAGAGTTGGACGCTTAACTGACTGAGCCACCCAGGTGTCCCCACAACAGATCTTGAGAAGAAAAGCATATTAATCTAATGTGTACAAATAAAGGCACCAAATCTTAAATGTTCTTCAAGTTGCCTAAGAACACACCAATAAGAACTGCTGGAGCTAGGTTCCTTCTGATGGCAAATTCCAAAGCTGGCTATACCTACCATAGTTATGTACTTGGATCTGGAATGAGCAGACCTTGCTTCACATCCAGCTCTGCCATTTTCCAGTTAGGTAACCCTAGGAAAATTACTTACCTCTGTAAAACTTAATCTCATTCTCAAAATAACTTAATAATAGCTCTACTTCATGGAACTATTATTGGGAATAAATAAAATTCTTAGCCTAAAACCTGTATCATAGTAGTCAATATACAGTTCTCTCCTCTAATCATCTTCTTCTTCACTATCATCATCATCTTCATCTTCATTATCATCATCTTCATCATCACCATCATCTGTACCAGTGGAAATAAGTAAATTAATGATCTGGGGATGTCTGTGGAAGAAGTGCAAGTCCATGGAAGAGCCCAGTTACCAAAAGCAGTGAATGAGTTTTTACAAAGAAATGGTGCAAGACTAGCCACCATTGACACAAGTTTGGGATCATATTATTCTTCATCTTTCTTCTTTCATTCAGTATTTTTATGTAAATAAAGTCGGGGAAAAAACAAAAACAAAATGAACAAACAAACAACAAAAAACACAGGGCTATTAACTTTAAAGGGGGAAGTGAGTTATAAACAGACAGCTCTAGGCTAGATTTGGAGCCAAAAAGGCCCTTTTTCCTGCTTGAACCTAATGTTGTGGAGATGAGGCAAAGTTCATGTGAGAATATTATCATCTGGGATTTCAAAGCAGAAACTACTAGAAAATCCTCCCCATCTTGCCGCTTCCCTATACCATAAGTGTGACTGGTAGTTTGGAGTTCTCACAGTAATTACAAAATAGAATTAAATTTCCAAGACATTTCAAATGCTTAAGAGAGAATTCCTAATATCTGAAGTTTCTAGAGTAGTGCACCACTGAAACCCACTTTGATACATGGATGAAAGCTATACCACAATGCCTGGCAAATCATAAGTGCACTATCATTATTGAATGGATGGATGGATGAATGAATGAATGAATGAATTACTTTTCAATTCCCATCACAACAGCATTGCTTTTCCAGCTATGCCTCTAGAAACAACTGCTGTTTGATCACTTCTCTGCAAAGTCTGACAACTAGCCAAGTTTTGAAAGCATCAGTGAATTACCACTTAATTACTCCATGTATGTGTGGTCTCAAAACAGTCCCGAAGAGGACAGGCAGAAGGTTCGGGATATCTTCTCTCTTTTCTAGACCAAAGAAAGGAGATTATTTTCTATAACTTTCTAAATTTTTTTAAATAAAAGTGGAGCCCAGGAAGGAAACAAAATTGAGCCAGGTGCTTTGTGTGATGGGAACTCTGTTATGGACTGAATGTTTTTGTACTCCACCCCCCCCCCCCACCCCGCCAAATTCATGTTGAAGCCCTAACCCTCCAATATGATAGTATTTGAAGATGGGTTATTAGAGGTAGTTAAGTTTAGATGAGGTCATGACAGTGGGTCCCCAGAAACAGATTAGAGCTCTTATAAGAAGATGAAGGGAAATCAGAGCTAGCTCTCACTCCTCCTGTACACTTGTAAGGACACAGGAAGAAGGTAGCCATCTGTAGGCCAGGAAGAGAACTCTCACCAGATCCTGACCATGCTGGCATCTTGATCTTGGACTTCCAGCCTCAAGACCTCTGAGAAAATAGATTTCTGCTGTGTAAGCTACCTGTCCACATTCTATGGTATTTTGTTATGGCAGATGGGCAGATTAAGACAGACTTTCTATGAGTGCACAAATAAACTCACACTTACATGGTTAATTAATCTATGACAAAGGAGGCAAGAATATACCATGGGGGAAAAAGTCTCTTCAATAAATGGTGCTGTAAAACTATACAGATACATGGAAAAGAATGAAAGCAGACCACTTTCTTACGCCATACACAAAATAAACGCACAATGGATTAAAGACCTAAATATAAGACCTGAAGCCATAAAACTTCTAGAAGAAAACACAGGCAGTAATTTCTCTGACATCAGCTGTAGAAACACTTTTCTAGATATGTCTTTCCTGGAAAGAGAAACAAAAACAAAATTAAACCATTGTGACTACACCAAACTACAAAGCTTTTTCACAGGAGAGGAAACCATCAACAAAATGAAAAGGCAGCCTACTGAATGGGAGGAGGTATTTGCAAATGATACATCCAACAGGGGCTAATATGTAAAATATATAAAATATTCATACAACTCAACACTGGAAAAAACCCAAACAATCTGATTTAAAACATGCAGAACATCTGAGTGAAAATTTTTTCAGAGAGGACATGCAAATGGCCAGTAGACACATGAAAAGGTGCTCAATATCACTGATCATCAGGGAAATGCAAATCAAAAACCACAATGAGATATCACCTCATACCAGTCAGAATAGCTAGTATCAAAAAGGTAAGATATAACAAGTGTTGGTTGGAATGTGAGAACAAGGGAACCCTCCTGCACTGTTGGTGGGAAGGTAAATTGGTGCAACCTTTGTGGAAAACAGTATGGAGGTGCCTCAAAAAGTAAAAAGTAGAAATACCATATAATCCAGTAATTCCACTTCTGGGCATTTACTTGAACAAAACAAAAACACTAATTCAAAAGGTATATGCTACTTTGTTTATTGTGGTATAAAAGCCAAATATGGAAGCAAACTAAGTGTCCATGAATGAATAAATGGATAAAGAGATTGTCATTTATGTATACAAGGGAATATTACTCAGCAATAGAAAAAGAATGAAATCTTGCCATTCACAACAAGCGGATGGACCTGGAAGTATTTATGCTTAGTGAAATAAGTCAGATGGAGAAAGACATATAATTTCACTTGTATCTGGAATCTAAAATGCAAAAAAAAAACCAACCAAACAAACAAACAAAACCAGAAACAGACTCATAAATATGGAGAAAAAACTGATAGTTGTCAGAGAGGAGTGTGAGAGGGTAGAGTGAAATAGGTAAAGGGGATTAAGAAGTACAAACTTCCAGTCATAAAATAAATAAGTTACAGGAATACAAAGTACAGCATAGGGAATATAGTCAATAATACTTTAATAACTTTTTATGGTGACAGATGGTAACTATACTTATTGAGGTGTGCATTTCTCAAAGTATATAATTGTTGGGTCACTATGTTATACACCTGAAACTAATATATTATTGTATGTCAACTGAACTTCAATTAAAAAATACTCTTTGGGTGTGGTGAGAGTCATGGTTGAATCAGGAGAAAGTGAAAGAAGAAAGAGCACCTGGATGGAGTATGTAGTTCTGGCTTTAATTAACAAGGCAAAGTATATGATATCATTATGACCCAAACTAAGCTAAACAGGGCTGTACAAAGTAACCGAAGAAAGAGGTTCTCAGGGGTCCTTGCTATCAGCCAGCTGTTTTGAGGCATCAAAGCTCTTTAGTTTCTTTTGAAATCAATGTAAAATGATATAATTCAACTTAGATATAATGTATCATAATTTCATCAATCTTCAGACACACTTATTTTAGTCATATTTTCTCACATCTGAAACTAGAATGTGTTTGACAATCAATAGCATCTTACAACAATCAGTACTATTTTCTCCTGTTTAATGGCTCATAAAATAATGATATATCTTACAATTGAGCCTCATAGATTCAATGAAATATGATGTGAAGAATGTAACTCAATACTTTTCATTAGCTCTTCATGTGATTATTTTTCCATTTGTTTATTAAATATGTATTTACTTAACCAACAGCTTTCTAGTTTCCATCTGTATTTGGTACAGAATTTAAAGGTGAATCAGGCCCCTGCCTGCAAAGAGGTCACTGCTGAGCAAGGCAGACTTGCACACAAATAAAAATGCAAAGGGCTTGAAATAAAACAGTCACAGTGAGGATGAGAAAGATCAGATAGATATGGAAAACCAGTAAGGAGATAGAAATGAGGAGGAGCTGATCGATGTGCTTTAGTAATGTTTGGGAAATGGTGTGAATTTCCAGGATAGAGGATACAAAGGAAGACAGGTTCTGATAGGAACCTAATAAGTTTTAAATGTCTTTCAAACGTTCAGGAGTTGACGTGAAGGACTAGACCTCGGGAAAGAGCCCTGGAATAGTTATTTGGATGTGTGAGTCATTGGTATGTGGTTAGCATGCTTATCAATTAAATTGCTCAGGATAAACGTGTGGAGTAAAAAAAGCCAAGGGTAGGGCTTTGGGGGTCCATCAGGACAGGAGTGATCAGAGAAGGAGGTAACCTGGAGAAAGCAGTCTCTAGGAAGCCACAGAGAAGAAGAGTTAGAGGAGCAGACTTTGCCACAAAATAATCAGTGGGGTGGCTCTGCAGAGTCTATTAGATGTGGAAATTCAGATGACAGGTGACGTCATCATTAAAAGCATTCTCTGTGCTAATATTTAGTATTGTTTCCTTGGTTTTTATTAAGAAGTCATGGAATTTCCAATGACCACATGAGGTATATATTTTCATTTATTGCAAACTGCTGAGGAAATCTTTTTTTGTTTTATATGTTACACAACGTGTCTTGCATAGGTTTTGTGAAATTGAATTCCTCCAGGAATTTCATTGCAAGCAAAGTTTCTGTCATCTACGATACTATTACATTTCCTTTAATCAGACACTGAGAATATGTAATCCATTATTTCACTTTTTCTCTTGGCTGCCAGGAAGGTCAGGGCTAAAAGAAATGCTCAATCATAGTGACCTTCTGGGCCCAGAGTCTGGACAGAATAATCTCTACCCCTTTTGCTATCTCTTTCTGGTCTCCTTTGCCTTTATCTGTTTATTAAAAGGAACTTCAAACATATTTTGAAAGGATGGAAAGTATAAATTATAAATAACTAAAAATAAATAAAAACATGACCATCATGCTGTATGTTAGAATTCATTTGATTTTTCTACTGAAATAAGGTCTAGGGCATGAGGTAGTAGTTAATATTAATGTGTAGAAATGAAGGCTTGCGTTGTTGGTCTCCCTATGCGTGATCTGTGACAGAAGCTCTTTATTCAAACTATTTTAAGAGTTGAGCTCATGTCATTAATGATTCAGGTGCACTAATCAAATAATAAACCCCAAATCCACATTGATTTCAATCTGTATTCAGAACACTAGGGAAAATAATCAGTGTTTGCTGAAGGAATGAGGAAAAATGGAGAGGAAATAAACGTTATTTTTAAAACCCCTTTGGAATATATTAAATAGGGAGAAAAATTTGACAGCTATTTTAAAGGTAGTTGACAACTTCTCTTAAAAATATCCTATTTCTTGGGGCGCCTGGGTGGCGCAGTTGGTTAAGCGTCCGACTTCAGCCAGGTCATGATCTCGCAGTCCGTGAGTTCGAGCCCTGCGTCGGGCTCTGGGCTGATGGCTCAGAGCCTGGAGCCTGCTTCCGATTCTGTGTCTCCCTCTCTCTCTGCCCCTGCCCCGTTCATGCTCTGTCTCTCTCTGTCCCAAAAATAAATAAACGTTGAAAAAAAAATTAAAAAAAATATCCTATTTCTTATTAATGTGACAATTATGCCATAACATATTTAGAGATTTTAGTATAGAAAATAGTATGTTTCTTAATTATTTTAAGAATGTTGCTTAAATTTCTCTTATTGGTGATTAGCAAGAATTAGGAGTACCTTAATTTACAGAGCTCTTATGGAGTATGCCCTACGTGGCTGTGATCTGTTTCCAGTGATGCTATTAATGACTTTAACAAAGAGCTGATAGGAGCAAAGGATGACCTAATAATGGTAAAAGTCATAGCTACAATTTTTAGGAAATTGCAAGACGCCAGGCAGTGTGTAAACAATCTTATATGCATTGTTTGTATTAAGTCCTTACACCAGAATGATTATAACTATTTTTCAGATGAGGAAACTGAGGCCTAAAATGGTCATCCAATCTAAAGTGCCAGAGTTAAGATTTAAACCTACAATTTTAGTCCTGGCCGGTTAGCTCAGTAGGTTAGAGCGTGGTGCTAATAAACCTGCAATTTTAACCATTATGTTTTATTGGGTTGGAATTTATCCTTCTTGAATACAATTATTCTTCAAATTGTGTGCACTTTTAAATGTTTATTAAATCTCTTCTATTGTGTTTGTCACTATTCATTCCTAGTTCTGTCTTCATATTATTCCTGAACTATTGCAAAATCCTCATAATTGGTGAGGATGGATTCCTAGCATGGTAGAATGAAGAGATCACCATATTCTATCCTCAAAGGGCAATGATAAAACTAGAGAATATTATCAAAAACAAACATTCAGAGCCCTGGAGATTGACAATGATTTAAAACAAACTGAGGGCCACCTGAGTGGCTCAGTCAGTTAAGTGCCTGACTCTAGATTTCGGCTCAGGTCATGATCTCATGGTTTGTGAGTTTGAACCCAGCATCGAGCTTTGTGCTGGACAGTGCAGAGCCTGCTTGAGATTCTCTGTCTCCCTTTCTCTCTGCCCCTCCCCTGCTCATGCTTGTGTGCACACTCTTTATATATATCTCACTCATCTCTCTCTCTCTCTCTTTCTGTCTCTCTCAAAATAAATAAATACACTTAAAAAAATAAAAAATGAAACAAAATGTGAAACACTGTTAGTGAAAAGTGACTAATATTCAGATAAGGAAAGTTTGAATCCAAGGCACTCTTACCTATAGCTGCATCCATTTTGATAATAAATAGCAAAATGGCAAACATAAATCCAAACGTGAATAATTACATAGAATAAGAATGAATTAGGCATCCAAATCAAATGCAGCCATTGTCAGACTGAAATAAAAATAAGGGAGATCTTACTCTATGTTCTCCTCAAGACACACACTGTAGATTCAGACTCAATGGACTGAGAGCAAAGAGGTGAAGAAAAAGATACACCATGCAAATGGTAACCATCAAGGATATGGAATAATGGCATTAGTAGCAGACAAAATTGACTTTAAGACAAACATATTAGTAGAAACAAGGAAGAATATTTCATAGGGATGAAAGTGAGAAAGGGTCATTTTTTCAGGTAGATACAGCAAGAATACATATATACACACAACTAATGACAGTACTCCTCAAATATGTAAAGCAAAAAATAACAAAAGTGAAAGGAGAAATAGATACATGAATAATAATAGAGACTTCCACACCTCACTCTCAAAAATTGATACACAAACTAGACAAAGTCAGCAATGATATGGAAAACTTGAACAACACTATCTACCGCCTTGACCTAATTTACATTTATAATACACTTCAGCCAACAAACAGTTGAATTCTTTTCAAGCACCATAGTGCTTCAGCATAGATAATATGTTAGGTTATAAAACAAATTTCAATGAAGCTAAAAGGATAAATTCATACCAGTTCTTTTCTCTGAATGCAATGGAATTAAATTAGAAATGAATCAAGTCCTCAGCATCATTGCAAAGCGTACACAATAGAGTTCACTAGATTTTACACCCTGTTCATCTGTACTTTATATATGCATGGTGATGAGTGTCTCTAAAATATGTAAACTGCCACTGAGGTAGAATACTGTTAACTCTACCTTTAATATCCAGCTTGTGAAAAGAGGGATTGATCTAATTGATTCAGTCATAAAATACTTCCTGACTGCTTCCTATGTTCCAGGCACTGTTTTTGTTGTTGAGGATACAGTAGTGAAGAAGAAAAAAGTTCCAAAAAAAATCTCTTTCTTCACTTAATAAAGGAGGAAGCTAAAAGAAAATAAATAAGTAAATTTAATAAGCATTAAATATTATGGGGATATATTAAACAAGGTATGAATGTAACTAATGCTGGGATGGTGAGGTAGGGTTGTGAATTTAAAGTCTGAAAGTCCTTGTTGAGAAGGTGATATGTGAGCAAAAACTTGGACGAATGAGCCATGTAAATATTGGAGAAAGAGCACTCCAGGTAGACAAAAGAGGAAGTGCAAAGCCTCTCGGATGGAAGTGGGCTTCCGGTGTTGGTAGAAGAGCAGGAAGGCCATTGTATCTGGAGAAGAGTGAACGAGGGGGTGGCAGGAGATGAAGTCAGAGAGGTAAGGAGGCTAGATTGTGTGATAAGAACTTTGCTTTACCGAGTGAGACGTGTGAGGATGGAATTTGAACAGAGTAATCACATCATCTAACTTTCAATAGTTAATAGAAGATTCTGGGCGATGTGATAAGAATACAATGTAGGAGGCCAAGAATAGTAGCAGAAAGGTCCATTTGAAGTCTACTGGGATTGTCCTTGCAAGACGTGATGGTGGCTTAGATTGGGGGTGAGGGCTGGAAGTAGTGAGAGATGGGTGAATTCCACGTATACAGTGTAGTGAAGGAAAACCAAAAAATATAACACACTGGGATTTGGAATGAGAAAAATAAAGAATTTAAAAATGACTCTAAGGTCACGAATGAAAACCTATTTTGTAGGTTCATTTGAGTAATGAGCAAGGCCTCTTGCTCTTGCCTGAAGCACTTGTGGTGGACAGCTCTGGAGTGTGTCTTTGCTAATTAAGTGCTGGCTGATCACTCATGTCCTGTACTTTCCTCATTAAGGCAACTGGCTGCCTCTAGGGGAGGGGTCAGTAAACCTTTTCTGTAAAGGGCAAGACCTCAAATATTTAGACTTTGCAAGCAAGACTAAACTCTGCTGCTGTAAAAAGAACATAACCATAGACAATACATAAACAAATATGTTTGGCTCTATTGCGAAAGACCTATTTACATAAACATGTGGCATGCAGGAGTGGCCTGCATGCCATAGTTGGCTGACTTCTGTTCGGGAGTGGAGCTTAAACATGGTATCTCCCTGTCATAAATAGCATGCACTTATCCAGCTCCCCCATCTCCTTGTAGTTTTTTGTGAATACTCCAAGTTTTCTGTTCTCTTGGCTTGTAAAGATTTTCTCCCCAATACTCACATAACTTTCCACATAATCTAAATCAAGTCCCTGTTCACAAGCCATTTCCTCAGAGAGGCCTTGCTAGCCCCCAGACAAAAATACAACACCCTTCTTACTTTTTTTTTCCCTTTGGCTAATGTTTCTTCATAGCAGTTGTCACTATTGACATCATATTGTGTGTTTATTTTTTATGTGTTTGTTATGTGTGTGTGTTCCACTAGAATGTATGCTCTGTGAAGGCAGTGATTTTTTCCTGTAATTTAACAACTCCTAGTGAACAGTAGACACCCCATGTTAGTAGAATCATAGATTCTGGGTCTTCCTCAACCATCACCTACCTGACACTCCAGGATCCTCTGATATAGCCACCATTTAGACCTGAACTGCTTACAGGCCACTATCACTTCCCCCTCTACAAACACATGGATGGACCCGGACCATTCTTATCATAACATTTTTCATGTTAGTTTGAAATCATTTATATATGTTATTCTTTATTTCCAACAACAGGGACAGAATGAAACATCATTTATCTTTCTGTCTTTTGTGCCTAGTATAGTGAATTTTGTAGAATACACAGGTTCAATACATGCTTCTGAAGCTGAATCAGGTGTACATATGTAATATGAGCAACTAATAAAGTCATTCATTATATCTCTTTTCTTTAAATTTTTTTAATGTTTATTTTTGAGAGAGACAGAGACAGCATGTGAATGAGTTAGGGGCAGAGAGAGAAGGAGACACAGGATCTGAAGCAAGCTGCAGGCTCCGAGCTGTCAACACAGAGCCTGGCGCAGGGCTCGAACTCATGAGCTGTGAGATCATAACCTTAGCTGAAGTCAGACGCTCAACCGACTAAGCCACTCAGGTGCCCCATAAAGTCATTCATTATATTTCTTACCAATGAATTCATTATGAATTGATAACACTTAAATAATGGAGCTAAGAAAGAGGCAGGATGTCAAACTGAAAGACAGTCTTCTGTTTTTACACTTTGTAACATTTGATATAATTTTTGTATGATTTGGGACTCCGAGGTATCTTTTCCAAGACTTATTTAATGATTCCTGAAAATGTCATCTTATTTAGGTTTCCATAACAAATTAAAGATGTGATTTTTTTTTATGATTGGTTATATGAAAACTGCCAATATGGTAAACCAAAATATCAGATATATTTCTCAAAATTTAACTGTGATTTTGTGGGTCTGCTTCATAATATGAACCTCTGAGGATAAATTCCTGGTACATGCCACAAGGCCAGAGCCACATTCAATTCTGAGGCTACATGGCACCTTGGAACTATGAGGGCACACATCAACAGTGGTCCCTTGATTTTACCAGTATGGGGGAAATTCTGCTTACAGAGTTTACTATTACTCTGAATGTCCTTGATTAGTGCTACTACTCCTCCAAGAAGAAAAGCAGTGGGGTAAGGATCGTGAAACCATCACCAAGGGTCATGATGATTAGGGACCATCAAGATTTGTTGCATAGAACGGGGGGAAAGTATAGTATTTATAGGCATTTGCTTATATTATCAAAAATGTCCAGTATAGGATAAACCAAAAGCTAATAAAAAGGATTGTATGGAAAGGGAAAAAATAGACTGTATAGAGGGAAAGAGTTTTTAATTAGACTCCCTAAATGTCTAATTTCTAATGTCTAGGATTTTGATTTTGGACCATGTTTGTTTGATATTTGAACCATATGAATGTAGATGTTTTATTTTTTAAAAAATTTTTTTTTCAACGTTTATTTATTTTTGGGACAGAGAGAGACAGAGCATGAACGGGGGAGGGGCAGAGAGAGAGGGAGACACAGAATCAGAAACAGGCTCCAGGCTCTGAGCCATCAGCCCAGAGCCCGACGCGGGGCTCGAACTGGCGGACCGCGAGATCGTGACCTGGCTGAAGTCGGACGCTTAACCGACTGCGCCACCCAGGCGCCCCTGAATGTAGATGTTTTAAAAAACTTGTATCAAAAAAAGGGCAGTTCTTAAAATATAGAACAGACAAAAATTAGCCTAAGTTAGTGGCATAAACACACAGAGAAAAATATTTGAAGTGATTTTTGTAGCACAGTATATTAACTGTACATCCTTACTGGATTATGTTCAAAGAAAAAAAAACAGAAAAAAAATAGACTGCATTCAGCAGACTTGTTTCTTGTTT
>NW_024412400.1:69102938-69251522 GCF_014898765.1 Herpailurus yagouaroundi | reverse complement strand
TGTTTGTTTGATATTTGAACCATATGAATGTAGATGTTTTATTTTTTTAAAAATTTTTTTTTCAACGTTTATTTATTTTTGGGACAGAGAGAGACAGAGCATGAACGGGGGAGGGGCAGAGAGAGAGGGAGACACAGAATCGGAAACAGGCTCCAGGCTCTGAGCCATCAGCCCAGAGCCCGATGCGGGGCTCGAACTCCCGGACCGCGAGATCGTGACCTGGCTGAAGTCGGACGCTTAACCGACTGCGCCACCCAGGCGCCCCTGAATGTAGATGTTTTAAAAAACTTGTATCAAAAAAAGGGCAGTTCTTAAAATATAGAACAGACAAAAATTAGCCTAAGTTAGTGGCATAAACACACAGAGAAAAATATTTGAAGTGATTTTTGTAGCACAGTATATTAACTGTACATCCTTACTGGATTATGTTCAAAGAAAAAAAAACAGAAAAAAAATAGACTGCATTCAGCAGACTTGTTTCTTGTTTTTTTTTTTTAATTTTTTTTCAACGTTTTTATTTATTTTTGGGACAGAGAGAGACAGAGCATGAATGGGGGAGGGGCAGAGAGAGAGGGAGACACAGAATCGGAAACAGGCTCCAGGCTCCGAGCCATCAGCCCAGAGCCTGACGCGGGGCTCGAACTCCCGGACCGCGAGATCGTGACCTGGCTGAAGTCGGACGCTTAACCGACTGCGCCACCCAGGCGCCCCCAGACTTGTTTTTTGTAGTAACATTAGTATGGTTATTTTGAAGTTATTTTTATGAATTATATAACTATCCTATAACAGAATAAAAATAATAAGTAAATTCATGCCATTAGGAACCAAGATTATCAGCATAAGGAAAAGAAATCCAAGATAAAATTTGAACATTTAAGTAAAAACTGTGTAAATTTGAATAGGAAATACCTGTGTGTGTGTGTGTGTGTGTGTGTGTGTGTGTGTGTGTGTACTGTATCTATGATTTATTTTACTTTTTTTGTATGTATGTACATGAATATATGAATGGGTATATATGTGAATATATAAATGTGTGTGTGTGTGTCTGTGTGCGTACACATTTTTTTCTACCTTTGACCACATAAAATTCCTAGAAATAACGACAGATCTCTAGACTCTATATTGTACCTCCTCAATTCAGTTTTTCCACTAAAAGATATGAAGTCACATAATGCTAAAAATGGATTAACACATGTCACTTATATAAAATCCATGAGTTTATAATAATGCAAAAAGAAAACTTAATGGGATTTTTGAAGATATTTAAGGCACCAATTCATTATTCGAAAATATGATATCTGTTTGAATGATACTTTAGAGTAAATAAAAAGTTTATAAGTTCTTTACAGAATAATTCCAACTCCAAATGGAGACAGTATCATAAAATTAACATTATCAAGTGGGTTTAGGCATTGATTGTGAATGACTACTAAAATTATTAAATGACAGGTTGATGAGAAACTTGTTACAAGATTGGGCTGGTACCAACAAACTGATTGATCAGTCTTATTTTTTTAATGTCTATTTATTTTTGAGAGGGAGAGAGAGAGAGGGAGTGAGAGCATGAGTGGGGGATGGGCAGAGAGCAAGGGGGACACAGAATCTGAAGCAGGCTCCAGGCTCTGAGCTATCAGCACAGAACCCAACACAGGGGTCAAACTCATGAACTTTGAGATCATGACCTGAGCCAAAGTCTGACGCTTAACTGACTAAGCCACCCAGGTAAACCCGCCTCCCCCCCCCACCCCCCGCCACACACACACACACATACTGATCAGTCTTAACATCATTAAAGGGATAAAACCATATATACCTTCTGAACTCACCTGCTAGGAATGACACAGGACAACCACCCTATGTAGTATTCTTGCCAGAAGAATTAAACTTAAATCTAATCAAAACCTTAGAATCTACCAACTGGTTTACATGAAATACAAGAAATGAACTTTCATATTAAATGACAACATGGTATGGTGTGTTGGTAGCTCAGTTGGTTAAGTGTCCACTCTTGGTTTCAGCTCCAGTCATGATCTCAGGGACTGTGGGTCCGAGCCCCACATTGGGGTCTGTGCTGCTGGTGCGGAGCCTGCTTGGGATTCTCTCTCTGCCTCTCTCTCTGCCCCTCCCTGCTTCTATAAATAAATAAATAAGTTTTTAAAAAATGACACAACATGGATAAAATAGTCCAAATCCAGAATAAAGGAATTTCTTTGGGGGCAAATGTTCCACTTTCTTCAACAAATAAATGACATTAAAATAAAAACTAGATAATAGGAGAAAATGTTTTCCTTTAAAAGAGATCCAAGAGTCATATCAACCAAGTTAAGTGTAGGGAACTTGTTTGAATACTGATTGCAAATTAACCAAACTAAAAACTAAAAGAATATTTTTGAGGTAATGAGAAAAATAAGTCCACAGTCTGAGTATTAGACATTACTAAGGAATTAATGTAATTTTTTTGTGTGTGTATACTATTATTCAGGACTGATAATACTGAGGTATGTACAAGTAAAATGATAATGTAACAAAGATTTGCTCTAAAATAAAAAGTGGTTGTTACATATAAAAAATGTTGATAATTGTTGAAGCTAGATGGTCACTGCGTGAAAGTTATTTATTTTTATTTATTTAAATTTTAGTTAGTTACCATGCAGTTAAATATTGGTTTCAGGAGTAGAATTCAGTGATTCATCACTTGCATCCAACACCAAGTACTCATCATAACAAGTGCCCTTCCTAGTACCCATCCCCCATCTAGCTTGTCTCCCACCCACCTCCTCCATCAGCTCATAGTTTACTCTCTATCCTAAAGCATTTCTTGTGATTTATTTCTTTTTATTCACTTTTTCCCCCTTCCCATATGTCTATCTGTTTTATTTCTTAAATTCCACATATGAGTGAAAACATGGTATTTGTATTTCTCTAGTTAACTTATTTCGCTTAGCATACATTCTAGCTCCATCCACATCATTACAAATGGCAAGATTTCTTTCTTTTTTTTTTGTTTTGATGGTTGAGTAATATCCAGTGTGTGTGTGTGTGTGTATGTGTGTGTGTGTATATATATATCTATATCTCTATATCTATATATATAGATATAGAGATATAGATATATAGATATATATCACATCTTCTTTATCCATTCATCAGTCGACAGATGTTTGGGATCTCTCCATAATTTGGCTATTATTGATAATGCTGCTATAAACATTGGGGTGCATGTACTCCTTCCAATCTGTATGTTTGTATCCTTTGCATAAGTACCCAATAGTGCAACTGCTGGATTATAGGATTTCTATTTGTAGTTTGTTCAGGGACCTCCATACTGTTCTCCAGAGTGGCTGCACCAGTTTGCATTCCCACCAACAGTGCAAGAAGTTTCTCCTTTCTCCACATCCTTGCCAACATCTGTTGTTTCTTGTGTTCTTAATTTGAGGCATTCAGACAGGTGTAAGGTGGCATCTCATTGTGGTTTTAATTTATATTTCCCTGATTATGAATGATGTTGAGCATCTTTTCATGTGTCTGTTAGCTATCTGGATGTGTTCTTTGGAAAAGTGTCTATTCATGTCTTCTGCCCATTTCTTAATTGGGTTATTTGTTTCTTGGGTGTTGAGTTTGATGAGTTTTTTTATAGATTTTGGATACTAACCCTTTATTAGATATGTCATTTGCAAATATCTTCTCCCATTCTGTAGGCTGCCTTTTAGTTTTATTGATTGTTTCCTTTGCTGTGCAGAAGTTTTAATCTTGAGGTCCCAGTAGTTCATATTTGCTTTCTTTCCCTTGCCTTCAGGGACGTGTCTAGTAAGACGTTGCTGCAGTTGAGGTCAAAGAGCTTGCTGCCTGTGTTCTTCTCTTGGGTTTCGATGGTATCATGTCTCACAAGACTGTCAGCCATTAGTCCTTTAGAAACCAGCAAGTCAGTCATTCGTGGAATTTAAGAAGCAAAACAGATGAACATAGGGGAAGGGAAAAAAAAGAGAGGTAGGCAAACCATAAGAGACTCTCAACTACAGAGAACAATCTGAGGGTTGATGAAGGGGAGGTGGCAGGGGATGGGCTGAATGGGTGATAGGTATTAAGGAGGACACTTGTTGTGATGCACACTGGATGTTATACGTATGTATTGAGTCACTAAAATGTACTCCTGAAACCAATAATACACTATATGTTAACTAGAATGTAAATAAAAATTGATAAAAAAAAAAGAAAAAAAAGTAAAAACCAGCAAGTCAAGATAATGGCGATCAACACTGTGTCCTAAGCCCTTTACATTTAGTAGTTTAATATTGAAATGCTGGAAGCTAGTGTGGTGGAGATGGCTAGTTGGCAAGAAAATTCATGCTTCCGTTTCATAGTGTAGATTTTTGGGAGGAATTTGCTGCATGTTTAGAATTACATTTTCTGGATTTTTGCGTCTATGTGTGGCTCTATGCCTAGTTCTCACCATTGGAATTTCAGTGAGAGTGATATCACTTTGGCTTAGAATGTTAAATAATATTGTCCAGTGCTGCATATTTTCTCTTCTTTCCACCTGCCTCCCCTTCACCTGCTGTTGGAATGGCATCAGGACAACAAAGTCATGGGATTGTGGAATCACAAGATGAAATCAGCCTGTGTCTGAATCACTGGTAGGAGGTTGCTTTAAAGATTCTTTCCGTCAGGGACAGTTATATTGAAATCTGTGTCAGCAAAAAGTCTACATATTGTGTCAAGCCACTGACATTTTGAGGTTTTTTGTTACAGCTGATTACCTATCCTTATTAAAGCAGTTGTGTATTGTGATCCCATTTTTAAATAAGGAAACCGAGCTAAAATACGAGACAACCTGCTCACAGAACAACAGTTAGAAAATGGAAGAACCAGCGCCTGAATCTTGGTCCACCAATCCCTAAGAATATGCTCCTAACCACCACATTATACCAAAACATTCCATGATACTGACTTTCTGGGTAGATTACTTATGACATATATACTCCAGCAGCCTTATTACTACTTACATTTTATGTCAGGTTCTCACTTCAAATTCTGGATCACTCTTCAGAACCCTTCTTATCCTTGAAACTAAGGCTTCCCTAAATCCTGTTTTGTTTTTTTTTTTTTTTACTCTTTTGTTTTATTTAGTGTTTTGTTTTGTTTGCGATGCCCTGACCTGTTTCTTAGAAATAAGGTGGCCATGAAGATTCCTCTTCTTGAAGAAATTGGGCTTCTGATTATTTGCCAAGCAAAGGCGTTTTCTCTGAAAAAGCTTTACCAGGCAAAACACAATGCAATGAGCTAGTTATTTTACAAATATCTTCTGAGACTAGTTGTTCTTAATGTCTTTGAGACCGGTGGTTTTCAAAAAGGGGGCCCCAGACCAACAACATACATGTCATCAATCTCTGGGAACTTGTTAGAAATGCAAATTATCAGATCATAGCCCAGACCTACTGAATCAGAAATTCTCAGCAATCTGGGTATGGGTATGGGTCTCAGCACTTGGTGCTTTAACAAACTTTCTAGGTGCTGATGATTTACACTAAAACTTGAAAACCATTGGCTCACGCATCCTCTTTAAAATTGTGATCAGAGGGGCACCTGGGTGGCTCAGTCAGTTACATATCAGACTCTTAATTTCTGCTCAGGTCACGATTGCATGGTTCATGAATTTAAGCCCCGCATCAGACTCTGAGCTGAGAATGCAGAGCCTGCTTGGGATTTCCCCTCCCTCTCTCTCCCTCTCTCTCTGCTCCTCCTGTGCTCTCTCTCCTTCTTTTTCTTTGAAAATAAGTAAATAAAGTTAAAAAATTATGATCAAAATTCAAACAATGAAACAAAATACATAGTTCCTTCAAAATTTTTGTAATTATATTGTTATCTTTGGAAGAACTCTTAGAGGGTCCCTAAATGCCTTTACCAGCTTATGGGCATTATGGTTTGCTCATTCTAACTGGGACTATTTTAACTTGCTCCTACATTCTTTTTACTTTTTTATTTTTGCAGATTTTTTTCTCAATCCACTTCTCCTTCCAGTGCTTTTTACGTTATCGTTATTGCTACTTCTTTCTGAATTCTTTCTGGCCTTATTCTTTTTGCTCATAAATCAGACTCCATTTTGCTGCATTTATTTCTCTTTCAGTCTGCCTTTCTGCCCTTATTTTCATTTGCTGTTGCATGAAGGCTGCATAGTGAAGTGTTGCCTGTTTTCTAAGAACAAACCTCAAATTACTGGCATCTCTAAGTGGTCCCAACTTGACTTCCTGGCTGCTATGGTCATGGATGTTCTTGGCTACATCTCCATAATACCTACTTTTTAAAAAATGGGATTATAGATGCACAGAGTTTACTTAATTCTAATCCTTACTTCATATGTGGCACACTGTTCCTATCAGTTTATGCACAGTCCCCCTCATCTAATTGTATATATATTTTAAAATTTTATCCCTGGCACCCTTATATTTCTCCCTCTTAAAAACAACCACTTCTATTGGGTTTGATAGATATCTTTGAATTTTTGTCTTTGCAAAATACCTAATTTTTATGTATGTTTTAAATGTGCATAAATTGCATTGTTTAAAAAAAACTTATCTTGTCTATTATTTTTACTACATGGCATTTTAAGAGCTCTCCTTGCTGCTGAGTGTATATGTCTTTTGTAGTTTCTAGATATTGGATAATACTTGATAGCGTACAACCAACATATTTTACTTAGTTTTTTCTTCCTTCACTCTCAAAAATAAAGCTACTTATCTTACTATGGAAATGTCCTTTATTTGCATAGAAAATAATGGCTCTTGGCAGAGTGCAGCAGGAGGCCCTTCATGCTGGTGGGCAAAACAAGAGCTGGCTCTGTGGTACTTCTTGGTTTCCACCTGTGAGTCTGTCGCAGCCCCAACTTGGAAGGATTTATCTGCTTTTTATTTTTAGCTCTGTTTCCTATTCAATATGAGGTACCTCAGTATATTTCTTTTTCTTCATCTTTAAGTGAAGTGTTCAGTGGATTCTTCTTCCCTGTATTTATTTTAACAGAATTCTCCATCTGTATTCTCTTTCCTGGTGGCAAATGAACACATTCTTACTTTCTCAATTAAATTCTGGGTTTCATAAAAAGTATAATTCCAACAAAATTTTCATGGTAAATTTTTGAGTGTGTGAGCCATACCTGTGTGTTTCACAGGTAGCAAATAAGAAATGCAATTGCTGGGACACCTGGGTAGCTCATTTGGTTGAGTATCTGACTTTGGCTCAGGTCATGATCTCACAGTTCTTGAGTTCGAGCTCCACATTGGGCTCTCTGCTGTCATCATGGAGCCCACTTTGGATCCTGTGTCCTCCCTCTCTCTGCGCCTCCCCCATTGACGTTCACACACACTCTCTCTCTTTCAAAAATAAATAAACATTAAAAAAAAAGAAATGCAATTGCATCCAAAAGTAGGTAATTAAAGTAGGAAAATTAGAAGCTTCTATGTATCAAAGGACACTATCAACAGAGTAAAGGCAACCCCTGAGGCACCTGGGTGGCTCAGTGGGTTGAGCATCTGACTTTGGCTCAGGTCATGATCTCCTGGTCTGTGAGCTGGAGCCCGCGTTGGGCTCTGTGCTGAAAGCTCAGAGCCTGGATGGAGCCTGCTTCGGATTCTGTGTCTCCCTCTCCCTTCGCCTCTCTCCCACTCACGCTCTGTCTCTCTCTGTCTCTGTCTCTCAAAAATGAATAAACTTAAAAAAATTAAAAGTCAGCCCACAGAATGGGAGAAACTATTTACAAATAATAACCTGATAAGAGATTGATATTCAGAATATGTAGAGAACTCTTACAACTCAACAACAAACAATCCTGATTTTTAAAAAAGGCAAAGGACTTGAATAAACACCTCCCCCTCGCCCCCCAATGGCCAATAAGCATATGCAAAGATGTTCAACATCACTAATCATCAGGGAAATGCAAATCAAACTCACATTTAAATCAACTTCTTATACACTAGTATTCTTATTATCAAAAAAAGAAAGAAAGAAAGAAAGAAAGAAAGAAAGAAAGAAAGAAAGAAACAGAAAATAACAAGTGTTGGAGAGAATGTAGAGAAATTGAAACCTTTGTGCTTTCCTGGAAGGAATGCAAAAAGGTGCAGCTTCTGTGGAAAATGACATGGTTGTTCTTCAGAAAAATAAAAATAAAATTACCAGATGGCCCACCGATTCCACATCTGCGTATATGCCCAAAACAATTGAAAGCAGGGTCTCAGGTGCTTCGGTGGCTCAGTTGGCTAAGCATTGGACTTTGGCTCAGGTTATGGTTCATGGGTTCGAGTTTCGTATTGGGCTCGCTGCCGTCAGCACAGAGCTTGCTTTGAAACCTCTGTCTCCCTGTGTCTCTGCCTTCCTCCCCACTCTGCTCATGTGCACACTCTCTCTTTCTCAACAATAAACAAACATTTAAAAAAAGAAAGAAAGCAGAGTGCCATAGAGATATTTGAACACCTATGTTTATATAGCAGCATTATGTACAAAAGCTACAATGTAAAAGCCACCTAAATGTCCATTGACAGAAGAATGGATAAGCAAAATGCGGTATATACATACATTGGAATATTATTACGTCTTGAAAAAGAATGGAAATTCTGACATACGTTACAAAATAGATAAACCTTGATGACATTATGATGAGTGAAATATGCCAGGACACATATTGAATGATTGCACTTACATAAAGTAAATTAGAATGGTCAAATTCATAGAAACAAAAATAAAATGGTGATTGTCAGAGGCTGGAGAGGGAGCAGAATGAGGAATTAGTGTTTAATGGGTACAGAGCTTCACTTGGGGAGATGAAAAAGTTCTGGATATGGATAGTGGTGATGGTTATACAACAACAATATTAAATAACCATGAAATACAACTGTTATATTTGCAAAACAACCCTTGTTGCTCTGTACTTTGTTTAAGGAGTCTTGGAAGAGGACAGTAATATACTTTCACTAGTATTTTTTATGATCTCAGATTTTATGGCATCCACATGAAAATAAGCCTGATAAATTCAGAATGACCAAATATTCAAATATTGATGGACTCTGGCTTTGAAGAAGTTCTCATCTAGAGACTTTAATAATCTCATCTTTTAAAAACACTTTGACTCTGCATGTTAGAGAGTCTAGATATTATTACTGATGATCATGAAAACAAGAAGACTTTACATATTTTGCTTAATTTTTAAACTTTACAAATTTATCTTACACTCATTATTTGATTTAAATATTGTGTGGTCATTAAAATATATTTCCATTTCCTAGAACACTGGATACACAATGAGAAGTCAAAATTATACTACATGGTAAATGCTTTTGGCTTATTTTAGAAGGGAAGAACTAAACAAAGAATCAGTGACTTTTACAAGATTACAGAGATCATTTGTAGCACTACATATTGATCACAGATTTTCTGACTCGAAGTCCAGGAAATAAATCTTAATTTTAACTCTATGGATGGACATGCCAGGTGACGTTTTCTATTTTATTATAGCTCTACCACCCAAACTCATTTAATATATTGAATATTAAAATATTTGGGAAATATATTTGAGAAATAAAATTTGGGGGTAGTGTGACCAACAATAAATTTAGGATGATAGAGAAGATCTTTTATTTTGTCATTTTCTAGAGATCCTGGTTGATTATTGCTTGTTTCTCTCTGTTTTCGCTTATTTTTATTGATACGAATGTGCCTGTTGATTAGCACCCCTTCGAAAGTTCCCCCAGAATCCACTAGTTAAGCAAACTCAGTTTATTAGTTCTACTAAAGTGAGAATAAACACCTCCCTAATAAAGTCTCAGTAGTGTCTTAAACAGGAATGTAAGAAAAAGATATTTGTAAAATTATGAGGTCTACTTTGAGTGGTTTAGGGTTTGTCTGGGCAGAAAACTGATCAGAACTGAGTAAGTTTTGTGGTGTAATAATTTAAGGTTGGTGGATGCAGTGGGGTGAGAGTGCCAAGGTGAGTGAGAGATGAGTGAACTATTTTAATATGCAAGCCGTTTGCCAGGTGAGCAATATATTGTTGAAAGGAGAGCTGTTATCCCAGATGAGCAAACTATTTTTCCCAGACAAATTGGTTGCAGAAATTTCTGAAGCAAACAGTTACATTATTTACTGGCCTACTGGCTAGAGTTCCTGGACAAGAATTTCCTAGAACACAGAGTTAAGTCATGTTGACACCGGTGAGCCTCAGTTCTTGGTCCTAATAGTTAATTGAGGTGGTTATAGGTGGTCTCAATTTTCCCTGCTCCCCAGGATTATATGTCAACATGAGTTGAGGAAGTAATCAATACAGATCTGCACTCCTGTTTAAGGTACAGTGATCATGTACTATTTTTCTGTGTCTGTAACTGTCAAGTTTTTCTGTTCTTTTTATTGCATAATTATTTTCAGAATCATTTAATGGGATGACAGTGTGACACAATGACATTTAACCTTCTAGAGACCTCAGCTTGGAGAACTATATACAGACAAATACTAACAGGATACATATAATGAGAGTTAGTAGTTTTCCTCTGAGCCAGACACCAAGAGTATTCAAGTAGATCAAGAAAACAAAACTCATCCCCAATCTGAATTGCTGAGAGGAGGATCTATGGGGATATAAAGCAAATGACCTAGTTCCCCATTTATTTTTGTATTTGTTTGCTTTCTTATTTATATACACAGAGGTCTACAGTGATAGAAGTATAATATTCTTCCCCTATGATAGCACATATTCCTAATTTAAAAAAAATAGCATTTCCTAATATTTTCTTTAAGGCGGCCTATTTTAATCCACTTTTTTGTGCAATTTTATGAAAATCACAAGGGAGGAATTCTATGGATTTATTAACATCTTATCCTGCTGTACTTTGAAATAATAGTTTAGGGGCTGACTACATAATTTGTGGGACCCGGGAGAAAATGAAAATGGGACACTCCTTGTTCAGAAATCTAGAAAAAAGTGCAATGAAGCATACTAAAAACATAAAGAGTTTTCTTTAAAAATATTTCCTTATTTATAAAATATAATAGAAGTGCTAGTGACAAATGTATAGCAGTTCACATTGATGTCTAGCAAGAGTGCTAATCCCGGAACAGGAATTTACCCTGTTTTACAGTGAATTTAATTTTTAGTGGCAGTGGAGCTTTGGGGATTTATAGCTGTCCAGAACGTAAAGGAATTGGATCATAAAGAGAGGAAAGAGCTGAGGGTCCTGGAAAAGCACAGAGGGGAGGAGAGGACAAGTGGGATAAAGGCTGTTATGGGCAAGTTATGATTTAGGAGGTCTCCAATAGAGGCATTTGAGTTTTTTTACATTTTCCATGTGTCTTGACTAAGAGCTCTTTTCAAGAAACAGTTATGGAATCTGAATTTATTTGGGGACGTTTCTTCAAAAAAAAGAACATGCTCAATGGATATTTTCAGTGTTACTCTCTTTTTGTTTAAGGTGCCTCTGGTATGAACAAGCTTGTTAATATTAAAAACCCCCCGTGTGCACCTGGGTGACTCAGGTCATGATCTCACAGTTCATGGGTTCAAGCCCCTCATCAGGCTCTGTGCTGACAGCTCAGAGCCTGGAGCCTGCTTGGGATTCTGTCTCCCTTTCTCTCTGCCCCTCCCCCACTCACACTCTGTCTCTCAAAAATGAATAAATGTTAATTTTTTTTAATTCCCCCAAATATCCACTAAAGTTCTTGCTTATCTTTTGTGTAATTATGTCATTTATGAAGAGAAGCACTGGAATTAGATTTATAGGGCAAAACCATGTAAGAAACAGGAATCTGGCTCAGAGTGGCTATCAACTTACATTGAGATAAATGCCTGGGTGTCTGTTAATGGTGGCAGAATAAGTTGCTCTTGCACCTTGTGTTTGGATCCCCAACTTAAAGTTGGCTCTAGCCAATCAAGATTGACAAGTGGCCATTTCTTTGTAGATGGACTGAAGTCATCCCTTTCTGAACAATACTCTAATGGCCAAAACAAGAAAAGATAGAGGAAAGTTTTTATAAGATATTGATAGCCGAACCAAGGCAATTTTTGTCTTACAAGGATGCCAGTGCGATGAGTTCTTCTGACGTAGTGAATCTTTGGGGGATGCTTGAGGGATGGACTTACCTGTTCTCTTACCTATGAATGTCCCCAAATAGACTTCACACAAAAATGATGACAGATAAAGACAGTAGTGTTATCAATAAAAGGAAGATTTCTACCAAAGATAAATAGTTTAAAATTTGAGAAGACAATAAAAGGATTTCTGTACAGGGTTCCTCATTTCTTTTTTCTTTTTTTTTTTTAATTTTTTTTTCAACGTTTATTTATTTTTGGGACAGAGAGACACAAAGCATGAACGGGGGAGGGGCAGAGAGAGAGGGAGACACAGAATCGGAAACAGGCTCCAGGCTCTGAGCCATCAGCCCAGAGCCCGACGCGGGGCTCGAACTGGCGGACCGCGAGATCGTGACCTGGCTGAAGTCGGACGCTTAACCGACTGCGCCACCCAGGCGCCCCAAGAGTTCCTCATTTCTAAGAGATAAAATGAACTCAGAAGTTGAAGACTCAAAAAGAAGTAAGAGTTCTGCTTATTTCCCCTTCATAGCTGGAAGGGGAGCATGCTATTTCCAAGTCCAAGCCCTTGAGCTGCAATGGGCTTAGCAGTGGTTTGTAGTAGTCTCACCTGGATCTCAGGGGGTATTTCTTAGACTCCCCAAACGACTGCTAGAGTCAGACAGAACTAATTTTTTTAGATGTACTGCAGTACAGGAGAGTACTACTTTGACAGTCCTAGTAGTTTCTCAAAAAGGAGACATCAAAGAATAATGCTTAGCTAGCTTTAAGGTCTGTGCTCAAGGAATTGATGGTGGGATTTTCAAGGATAAGATCTGATTGGGATTATCACAGGATAATTTAGGATCGTTTGAGTGAGGGGAGGTTCCGAGTCAAGTTTTGTTCAGTAAACTCTTGGGTAAGCCATTTTCCCAAGTGAAAATGTGTTGTCCTGATAGGAGAGATTTTGCCCAGATTAACAAACTTCTTGCTCAGATGAATTAATTCAAGAATTTTTTGAAGTAAAAAGTAAGGCTATTTATTTTTTTTCTAATAGCATAATCTTCCTCACTAATCTGTCCAATCAGGCATTTGAGTATAGAACTGAGTCATACACCCAATATCTGTGAAATTGAGCAGTCCTTTCAAGAGAAGCAGAGAGTATTAACCAATGATAAATTGTTTAGGGAGTAACCATTCCCCATAAATAACATGTATCATAATTGCATATCCTCTTTAGTATCTTTGTATCCATCAGGGAGGGGTTGTATCTTAAATATATTCAAAGAATGTTAATTCTGTAATACTATACAAGTTAATTTTGTGATTGATAATAAAATAAATAAATAGCAATAAATAGAATGAAGAAGAGAAAGCAGACGGACAGAGAAAATGCTGAGTAGATGCGTTGTAAAGTTTAAAAAACATTGATTTGGATTCAAGCTAGAACAATGAGAAAGAAATCGGACTGTAACTTACATTTCCTCAGGCCCAGAGCCCCAGGGAAGTGAATCCATAGCACTGTTCTAGGTGTCCTTTCTTACTTGCTTTTGTGGCGTCTCCAGGACCCCTAACACCTAGTACAGTAAGCTTTTTGTTGGTCTGTAAGCCACATTCTCTTGGTTATTGGGCAGTGTAATCCTCTGCTCTTACAGATCCTGTTGTTGATGCCTACTAATGAGTCATTACTGCTCTTCCTGTTGACACCCAACATGAGTGCCCTCACCAGCAGGACAGGCCACATGGCCACATCATGCTGACCCTGGCCCCCCACTGAAACCATTAGCACTATAGCTTCTTGTCAGGGACACTTGCAGGTTGTGTAACTGATATGCAAAGTTCTTTCATCACCCTGCCTGTATGTTCCTCTTAGCCCATGGGACTTCACATTGTATTTGCTGGTTAACCACAGTCATTTTAGCTTTTATTCCCTCTGGGTTTCACATGTGTCCATGGTGATCGTGGCTGGGACAAATCCAACACTGATCATGAGTTTCTTTATTGACTGCAGGCTTGTTGTTGGGCCATATTTGCTGCTTCATTTTCCTTTTTAAGATGTGTTGTTTTCCAGAATTATCTTCAGCCCCTCAAGCAGATGAACACCTGGCAGGGTGCCCTACGTGTGCCTAACTAACCATGCTGAAATATATCTGAATCCCAATGATGAACCAATAACTTAAGCAGAGATTTGAGTGTTCAGTTAAGAGTGGAGGATTCTTCCCTGAAAGGGTGCCTGGGTAAAAGCTCATTCATGAGATTTCAGGGGACAGACCTGGGGAGAAAGGCATGAGACATGATCTAATCCAGGGTTGCTGGAAAAACAACGCTGATGGGGTATAGTGCCAGCAAGTAGAGATCTTCTTCCCTTAAAACCAGAATCTGGGGGCGCCTGGGTGGCTCGTCGGTTGAGCGTCCTATTGGCTCAGGTCATGATCTCACAGTCTGTGGGTTCGAGCCCCGCATTGGGCTCTGTGCTGACAGCTCAGAGCCTGGAGCCTGCTTCCGATTCTGTGTCTCCCTCTCTCTCTGGCCCTCCCCTGCTCATGTTCTGTCTCTCTCTGTCGCAAAAATAAATAAAAACATTAAAAAAAATTTTTAAAAAACCAGAGTCTGTGGGAGAGAAAGAAAAACTGAGACAGAGTGAGAGCATGAGGAAAAGAGAATGAATTCTCAGATATTAGAACCTCCTAAAATATGGCATCTAAAAGAAGCTAGGTAGCTATATGACTTTAGGCAGAAGGCAGTGTTTCCATTTATTTGTTTGTTTATATTTAAAATGAATGAGTTTGAATTAGGTATTCTTCAAATTTCTTTTCAGTTACATATTTTAATCCTAGAAGAGAAACCAAATTAATCTGCTAGACTGGCTCAGACTCTATATCATGTATCTGATCTTCATGTAATTTATAATACAAAAATTCTTTGCTTCAGTAAACTAGTTTTGTTACTCAGTACTGCTTGCTAGACTAAATATATAATTGTTTAGATGATTCATAAGGAAGTGGTATTCTAAGAATTAAGGGTTCTGTTTTATTTTCAATGATTTAAGTCTTAAAGACTAAAATAGCAAGAACATCGAATAAGAAGGCAGGCTGCTTTTTAGGGATATCTGAGGCATTCCATCAATGTAGCAGAAGTCAGCGACATCTCAGGTCAAAATAGTTCTTATTATTGCTAGAGGAATTTTGTATAAACGAAGTATATGCATGTTTGGGAGTGAAAACTGCAGCCAACTTAGTTTTGCGTCTGTATGCTAAAAAATTCTGGGACCAAACATACCTTCTACTGTCTGCAAAATAATACTGGAGCTAGGAAAAAATAACTTAGTTACTTGTTCCAGGAAATACTTGCTCCTGGAAGATAAAACTGTGAACCAGCTTAAAAAGCCTACAGTTTGACCATCAAGCCTTATTTTAAGATCCCAGCTTTGCTGTACCCTTCAATCCAAAGCTCTTTTGTTGTAAACCTTGCCCAATTCCAACCATTCTCTGTCTTGCAAGATCTGCCTTGGGGCTTGAGGAATCTACTCCTGAAATCATTGTTGCACCATGTGCTAACTAGCTTGGATGTAAATTATAAAAAAATAAAGTATAGAAAGTAAAAATGAATGAATGAATGAATGAATGAATGAATGAATAAAACATTCACCAACAAAACAAAACAAACAAAAAAATCTCTTGGCCAGGATGCCTGGGTGACTCATTCGGTTGAGCATCGGACTCTTGATTTAGGCTCAGGTCATGATCCCAAGGTCGTAGAATCGAGATACATGTTGGGCCCTGTGCTGACAGTGCGGAGCCTGTTTCGGATTCACTGTCTCCTTCTCCCTCTGCCCCTCTACTGTTCACTCTCTATCTCTCTCAAAATAAATAAATAAATAAACATTTTAATGAATGACAAACATTTAAGGCCAGGCTTCATACGTGGAAAAACAGATTTTTCACCTTGTTTTTGTACTCTGTCTTCCTCAGAGGCAGTATTTGTTTTTTCTTTATCTTAGTTGTATTTTTTTTCTTTTTTATATTCTAGTTATCATTTCTGACCTTGACATGTGTGTGCAAAAGAAAAAGTACATCAAATCATGACTTCCCCTGGCCAACTTTGTTGGTAATTATGCACGAAGTTCCTTCTGTGGATACTAATGTGAAAAAAAAATGCCTAGAGAGGAAGCTAAGTTACATGTACTTATCTCAGCCACTGACCTTCCTCTTCTACCCCCAGGCCACTGAGCAGAGGCTAACCCAACCATCCCTTTGTCCTTGACAGTACAGAGTGCAGGGGCAGCTCTATCGTGAATGGAGAACACTGAGTTCCCCACCTACTTCTGGGGAGCTTAGGAGTGTACATTTTAACAGTAGCAGAATCAGCGACAGATACATATTCCTGAGCATTGTGGAAAATAAATCAGGATTGTGGGGAAGCTTCATTGCTGTTGCTGTTATTCCTTTGCTTTCTTGTTTATTTTACATCCAGGTTCAGAAATAGATTGACCCTCTAAATTTCAGGACTTTCTTTTAGAAAAGAAGTATTAAGGTTGTTAGAAAACAAATCTCATGCTGACTCACTAGCCCCAGTACAGAGCTTGCTGCAGCCAAAGAAAAATCTGTCCAAATTTATAGCATTTGATTAATTCTCTCAGATGGCTTTGTAATAGATGCATCCCTGGAGCTTTTTCCTGGGTCATTTTTCCTTTATGTTTGTATATTTTAAGCAAATGAACAACCAGTATATTGGAATAAGTGGGTTTTTTTTTAATAGGAAGGAAGGAAGGATTAAGGAAGGAAAGAAAGAAAGAGAGAAAGAAATAGAAAAGGAAAAGAAGAAAGAAAAGAGAAAGAAAGAAAGAAAGAAAGAAAAAGAAAGAAAGAAAGAAAAAGAAAGAAAAAAGAAGAAAGAAAGAAAGAAAGAAAGAAAGAAAGAAAGAAAGAAAGAAAGAAAGAAAGAAAAAGAAAGAAAATTGTTCATGAGGAAAATGGTTGCAAGTAAAAAGCTTCAATTGGCTACAAGTGGCATCTTTAAAACATAGTAAGCCAGTCTTCAATAGCTCAAGGGACTTTTAGTCAATAAATTTAACAAGCTGCAACCAAGGCCAAGCTTCAGCGCAGTATGTAAATGAAAGTTCAGGAAGCCAACTTCTTCTCAACCCTAGGACAGAGTTAATAGAGGGGAAATGACAAAATGTGTAAGGAGGATTTGACAGAGTAAGCTTTTTTCTGTTTTTTTTTCCTTTCCTATTTAACTTAAGGGCAAATAACTAGAGAATTTTCATTCAGAGAAATAAATCAAGCTGGAAGCATTAAAAAAACCTTCATATATGAAAATGATATTGCGATGGCCGAGAGTTTAAACATTTCCCATTACAGATACAGATTTTTAGAACAGTGTCATTCTAGATATGGAAACACGAACTATAATAAAGTTTATCATGTACTAAAATATTTTATTCAGTACTCAATATTAAATTTAAAATGTTTATATAAAAATTTGAACTTCTGGCCTCTGTTAAAGAAAAATCAAATGATCTAAAAACATTGCTTCTCTCTCTCCCTCTCTCTCTCTGCCCTGCCCCCTGCTCTCTCTCTCTCTCAAAATAAGTAAATAAACTTTAAAAAGGGGAGGAGAGTGCCTGGGTGTCTCAGTCGTTTAAGCATCCAGCTCCTGATTTTGACTCAGGTTACGATCTCAGGGTTTCGTGGGTTTGGTCCCACGCCGGGCTCTGCTCTGGCAGCACAGAGCCTGCTTGGGATTCTCTGTCTCCCTCTCTCTCTGCCTACCCCCCTCCCCCTTTCTTTCTCTCTCCTTCAAAATAAATACATAAACTTAAAAAAAAAAACAACAAAAAAAACTGAGCTTTGTTCTCAGGTGGTAACAATTACCTGGACTGAGTAAGCTGATTTCTTCGGATGGAGCCTGTGTTAGCTGCTATACCATACTGCCACTGCTTCCTGTTTTCTGTTACATCTCACAAGATTTGATTTTTGCTCTACCTATTTGGCCACTGCAAGTTTTGGAATTTATATTGCTTGATATAAGACAGGAAAGGGGCATCAAATGAGGCTGGTGAGTTTAGTAGTATCCAGATCATGAATGGGCTTCAATTTGAGATTTTGGATCAGTGTTTGTTTTAATGTTTATTTACTTTTGAGAGAGACAGAACGTGAGCTGGGGAGGGGCAGAGACAGAGGGAGAGGGAGAGAGAGAATCCCAAGGAGGTTCTGTGCTAACAGTGGGACTTGAACTTATAAACTCTGAGATCATGACCTGAGCTAAAATCAAGAGCTGGACCCTTAACTGACTGAGCCACCCAGACACCCCTCAATTGGTGTTTTTGAGGAGGGGAAAGCAACCTCATGTAATCAGCATAGTATTACATGAAGTAGATAGCTTATCCTTATTTTATAGATGAGAATATTGACATTCAGAGAGTTGGGCTCTTTTCCTAGTTCGTTGGGCTACTAAGACCAGATTAGAGATATGGGTTTCTGACATCAAAACACATAACCTTTACTGTGCTATATTGACTAACACTGTTCTCTGCAATGAGACTGAAGATTATTTATCAGATTAAAATCAAACAAATAAATAAAGTGAATAGTGAATAAAAGCTGATCCTTACATGTGATGCTATAGCTGATTAGGATTTGAGTAGGAAACCTGCCTCAGGAAATCAAGTGTCCTTGGCACTGTGATGAGAGGAAATTGAGGTGACCAGAAATCAGGCTGGACCTTATAATAAAATGATAGAATCCTTGGCATTTAAAAATAAAAACTAAATTCATAAACCAGTGTGCCAGTATCTTCATGTCCAGTGATCAGTAGATCTGTAAGAATGACTGAGCAATATTTTATGTTAAGGTCAGATGCATTGGTCCAAAGAGAGTAAATGCTTTCAGGAAATTGAACTATAGGATAGAAGTTTGCATAGGCAGTATAGACTTAGAATAATGGGGTTGCTTTAGATGGAATTACTTGTTACTTTTTTCCTTCGTTCCTTCGTTTGTTCGTTCGTTCCTTCCTTCCTCCCTCCCTCCCTCCCTTTCTGCCTTTCAAAAATATATATTGTGGCTCTACTATGTCCATGATTTTCTGCTAGCATTGAAGATATAGTGGTATGTCAAACACATATTCATTTATTTATGTCCACATAAATAAATGTATAAATGATGATAAAAGCAAGAAGAAACCCATATATAAGGTGTTATGAGAAATTAATGGTGTGACCTCACTTGGGGAGGCATATTAGATGAGTCTCTTATAAAGTGGCATTTAAGGTAAGTCTGGAAAGAAGACTCGTCAGGCAGAGGAACGTTCCTGTTAATAGAAATAGTAGGTGTTACAGCAGGAAAGGGTGTGGCTCAGAAGGAAAATGTTGTAAAGCTGTTGTGGCTGGCATGCTGGAAAAAATCAGTGGCATGGCTAGGGTTGTCAGATAAAATGTAGGACACCCAGTATATTTGAATTTCAAATAAACAATGGATTTTTTTTTCTTTTTTCTTTTTTCTTTTTTTTTTTCAGGGTAAGGGTGAGACACACTGCTTATCTGAAAACCTAGGCATAAGCTGATACTGGAGAAGAGAGCAGCCAGCTGAAGCCGGAGCTTGCAGACTGTTCATAGAACATTTATGTGTTTCAGTCTCATTTAAGGAAAATTAACTGAACAGGTGAGAGAGATGATATAATTTATGCTTTAAAAATTTTACTCTGCTGCTCTGTGAGGAGTGAACTAGAGGTGCAAGAATAAGAAGCAAAGAGACAGTCACATGGTTGTTAACCGAGTTGTTTAGAAAAGGAAGTGTCTTGGCCTAAGATGGTGGCTGTAGGGATGCAGGAAAGTGGTTTGAATCTAGATATTTCCTGGAAATACAATCAGGAAGACTTGGATGAGTGGCATCTAGGAGGTGAAGTTATCAAAGATAATTCGGGTGGGAGGACGGAAGGACCATCTCCTAAAATGTCGGTTGGCCAAACTTTGGAGAATGTTTGAAGAGGAATTTCAAAAGTTAATATTTGTCCATGTTAAATTTGGGATTCTTGTAAGTTGTTCAAGTTTAGATGTCAAGTTGGCAGATGGATATGTAGGTCTGAGACTGAGAAAAGAGCTATGGGCTAAAAATATAAATATGTCTTCAGCCAGATTATAATAGAACAGAAGAAGTAGCAGAATTGATTGCTTTTTGTTTGGCTTGCTTTAAATCACTCTTTTCCAGTTTTTTTCACTCTGAGAATATACCTTGTTCTTTTGATGGATAATTAGGAAACAATCTGGTTTAATCTGTGAAATATTTAAGGAAACATTTCTTAGGATGAGTTACTATAAAAATGGCCATCTGTCATCTTTTGATTTTCATTCCTTTGCATTTCCAAAGGTGATCACCTAAACTTCTCTGCCTGTTTGGGAGAGAGGAGTGCTATGTGCTACCCCATTTTTCCCTTTTGTGCACTGACCAAGGTGTCAGGCTAATAATCTCTGGGGTAGAGTGTGAGGCTGCTTGAAGGAGAGAGAGAATAGAGGCAGGAAGTTTTCTGATTTTTAGAAGCTGTTTGCAAATCCAGGTCAGAGATGATAAAAATGCAAATGAAAGAATTTGAGAGCAATTTCAGGTGTGGTACTGACGGGACCTCAAAGTTCATTGAAGATGAGCTATAGGGCAGAGGATGACTGTACAGTTTTTCTTCCTATGTTTTTTTTCTACCATACATTCTAGAGCTAAAATACAGAAGCATTGTTCCAGTATTTCTACCATGAACTCAAGCAAAGAGCGTGGGTTACATTAGTGGAACTGAGCAGTGGTGAGACTTAGGAGTTTCTGAAAGTTCTGGACACATTGCTGTATCAGAGTTAAAATGGGGTGCAGGGATTCTGAATGCTTCCTTATCTGGCGTATGGAGCCAGACAGCTGTCTCTATGCATTGTTTTGTGGAAGGGTGGGAGATGTTCCATTCATTACGATCCCTTAGTCTAGGAATAATCATGGACATGAGAACATGAAATTGGAGAAGATTATGCACTAGTGGTAAAAACTGTTTTTTTTTTTCTTTTTTTCTTTCTTGTCTGAGATGAAAGCACTGAATTCTTATCAAGGTTTTATTTACTTATACAATTAATCATTGGAAATGTTATAAAGGACATTGGTGTTTGTATGTCTTAAAACATCTTTTTTCCTAAGAATCTACTATCTTTAGTAAGTAGAAGCATTTGGGTTGTGTACATTGTCAGTTGTATATGATACCATTTCAATCTGAAGTAATTCCAGCATTCTTTTCTGACTTTTATTGTGCATATGTGTAGCACATTGTGTCAGAAGCTCTTTAAATTAATTTATTAGTTACTCTTCAAAGTACTCTTTTGAGATAGGTAGGCGGCAAGTTTTATATTACACAAATCTTTATGGGTCTATTGTAAAATGAGTTAGTTGCTTGATGTGACTTTTATCCTTTGAACAGAAAGAGTGTCTCTCTTTGCAATAACTTTAATAGGACTCCAAGTTAAGTTGAAGAAAGGAAAATTATTAAAAATGCAGGTTTTCCACAAAATAATACTTGTGCATTTCAAATGAGTAAATTAAATGTCAAATGTATATAGTATGTTGATACTATTTTATGCAAATAATCTATATGTTTTGGAGGATGTGAAAGTATGACAACATGAACAAATTATATCGGCTTTGTAGAAGGGAGCACTTAGCAGGAAAGAGGAAAATAATTTGACCTTCAGCACTTAAATCAAGATTAATAAATTCCATATGGCGGCTGTCTATTTTTAAAGCATCAAGCAGTACTTCAAATACTCTATTGAAGTTCATACCATAAAAAATACAGAAAATGAGCTGTCATTTGATTAATATATGCAATAATTTCCTTTTTTCCCCCTGCAGTTAGTCAAGATTTTGCTTCAGTAAGTGAAGCTTGTTCAAAGTGTCTTGAATGTTCTGTGTATTTCATGTTGTGCATGTACATTTGGATAGAATTTATTATTAAGCCAAATCAAAATAATCATGAATCTTTTTTTGATCACTAAAATCAAGGCGTTAGAGTCCATTTTAAGTTGCTAGCTACCATACCATCAGTCTTTTGACTCACCTTACCTATCTGACACACATCTTTCCTTAAAAGGCTCAAGAGTGACATACGAAATTAACCTTCTAAGTGCTGCCACAATTAGTTTAGATAAAACAAGTGGCCAACCTTCTCTTTCTCTGAGATTAGGTAACTTGGATAAATGTTTTTAGAATTCTCACAGAAAGAGCTTGGGTTCCAGTCTTGGTTGGTAGGGCAGGATGTTAGTCACTAAACTTCAAGTTAAGTGACACAGCGAAATAGCAAATGGAAAGAAAATATTCATTGTTGATACTATGAGAAGAACTCATGGGAATACAATACAGTGTAATAACAATGGTAATAGCAATAATGATAATAACAAGTAAGAATAATGACAACAATGTGGAGGTTTTAACAGACCTTTATTCTAATCCAGCTCTTACTAAACCACTATACTGTATATACTTTCTTATTTGATTTTCATTGTAAAATAGAGACCTTGACTTATCATTAAATTCAGACTAATTAAACCTTTAAGGATAGCTTATTTAGTTAGATATTATCAGACTCAGAAGTGGCAAGAACTTTCTGACTTTTTACCAACTCTTATAATTGTAGGTGATAATTGCTTCAATGTGTTTGTTATGGGGCATATAATTCAGCATTTTATGAACTTCTATAGGTGTTTCTGATATATAGTTTAGATATATTTATATAAACTAAAAGTAATGCAAAATCAGAGTTTCTTTCTTTTTACCAACTGCTGGCCAGTTTCTGATAATTAATTGAATTGGCCCTATTTATTTGTATTTTAATATTATGGATCAACAAATGTGGCATAAAGACCCATCATCAACAAATTCCTGGTGCTCTTTTAGATTGTATTAGTAGTTTTCTGTATCAAAGCTCTTTGTAAAATATCTGCATCTATAGTAATAATAAGTATGATAATATCTTATGTTGGGATGGTAATGATAAGTCTATTATTTATTTATGGTTTTCTGAATTCTGCGAGATGTTAGTCCTCAGAGTATTTTGCTAGGTGTGAATTATCACATTTTTACAGATGATTTTGTATTGTAAGAAGACCAATCTAGTGGCAGAAGCCAGCATTGGAACATCTGTCTATTTGTCTCTGTAGCCTGGGTTTTGTTTTGTTTAGTTTTGTTTTTCTCTACATGAGAATTCTGTTTCCTATATAAAATGTACTTTTCTTACAGTTTGAAAGTGAATTCACGATGTATACATGTTACCTAATTTATCTTCACAATAACATTGTAGGCAAAGTTTGCCAGCTAAGCCAACACGAAAATTCTATTTTGAGAACCAAAGAGTTTATGTAAATGCCTTTTTCAAGTTCAGATATTCAGATTTCAGCTTAAAGTCTTGGCTTCAAACCTCTTTATATTCTCCTATAGACTAAGTGCCTACTTTGTCCAAGGGACTGGAGAAAAGCAAAGATGTGGAAGTTGTTGTATAGGCCTAATAAAGAGGCCCCAGCGTGTTATGGGTTGGAGCTGCACACTTATAATTAACACTTGGAGAAAGTACTCATTCTGTGTAAAGACACAAAGGCAACAGAAGTTTAAAGGAGATGTGTATGTGTGTGTGTATATGTGTGTGATCAGAGAGGTGGGCCTTGAATTGGACCTTGAGGGAAAGGTAACATTTGAAAGATAAAAAAAGAGTGGAGATTTTCAGTTAGGTACAAGAAAAGAAATGAGCCATACATACTTTCTAGTTCTGTTGTATGCCATAGCAGCTTTTATCTTTAGTAATCCTCCTTGGCAATTAAAAACAAAAACAAAACAAAACAAAACAAAACAAGACAAAACTTTTGAATGGATCCTCCAGTGAGTCATTCTTCTCAGGTTTAGATCTCAGAAATTTTGACGTAAGTTATTTGTTTACTTTTTCTAGACAATTTTTCTTTTGTCATTACTTAGTGATTTTAAAACATCTGCCACAAGATTCAAAATAATTATTTATCTTTGTTATTTTATTGCCTGCTATGTAAATGTTATAGACTTTTGATAATGATAAACACAGAAAAGTAATACTTTTGTAGATAATTATTTGAGCTATCAAGAAATCTCCTTGTGTAGAAGGCCTCCCTCCAAAGAAAATTTAAGAAATATTTCTGAAGGAGCATATGTTAATTTTAGTTAGCATAAGTTGTAGTACCAATAAACAACATTTTGAGATTGAATACATTATAATACCTTTATTTTATTTTGGCTTATTCTGTTTTAGTTCTTGTCATGTCCTCTTCCCTCTTCTGCTCTACATCCATCCATACACACACACACACACACACACACACACACACAGTGAAAACATTCATGCCCATGCCATTTCATTGCTGTTTTGTGCTGCTTTTGACCATTTCCATATTACCAGAAAGAAAACATTTTCTAATATTTTTATACTTTCTTCATAATTGTCATTTTATTGTTTTGCTCTAAATCATTTGCCTAGTGCTGTGTAAGATACACACTAGGGATATATTTTCTTTTATTCCCTATTTTTCTTTCCCCTTTTGGTTGTGACCTCTTTTTGGTCTTTATTTCTGGGAGGCTTAGATAGGACAAAGAAAGAATAAAGCCTATCTAAAGGGAATAATTAAGTAAGGCACCTCTATTATGCCCAAGACCAAACCTGTCGAAGTAATCACATAGTATTCAATAGCACGACCGGTGAAAGGTTCTAGGTACTCATTTCTTTAATTTGAGGAAACACGGTAACAGAAAGAACATTGCTCTTGAAATCAGGAGATCTGAGCCCGTGTTTGGACTCTGCTGTGTAAGTTGTTGCTGGTTTACATATGTTACATTACCTCTCTGGGCCTCAGTTACCTCATTTGTAAGTTGAAGGGGTTAGATTTCTAAAACGTCATGAATTTAAGATATAGACACAGGAGTGAGCAGAGAGTCCCAAGTACCATATTTCTCTAAAAGAAACAAAGGATGTAATTGGATTTATGGTCTTTTTAATGCATGACTCGGGCTATCCATTAAAGGAAAAACAAAGGCTTGTGAGGATTTAGGGATGTTAGCAGATGATTGCTGCAGATTAAGAATCTGTAGAGAAATTACATATAACTGTACACTCCATTAACGTTTTCAATGGTGCGAGGAAGTCTCACTGAATAGATACCAACTAAGAGAGGATGGATGGAGTAGAACAGGTTTATGGTTCTGCATAATCATATTTCTACATTGCATCTTGTCAACTAGCTAAAGGGAACAGTTTTCATTTCTTTTCAATACAATTGCATCTTAATTATGCTATTGTGAATTGAGAATCCTTCCCCTTCAAACAGATGTCGGCAACTCCATTTTGGTGGTCTTAAAAAAACAACTGGAAATGTGGTACTGAGGTTGCCAGAGGAACAGATGAATACATTTAATGGCATTAAACTGTTTTGTCAGAGGCTGGCAAAAGGTGTACTGGTCAGTGTCCTCCTGTTTATTTCTCCCCCTCTCCTTATGAAATTCTGTTTGAGGTGAATTCTGTTAAAATCAATGAGAATGATGGGAGTGTGGAAGCTTTTTAAAAAAGGCTGGCTGATGATTTTGCTGCGATTATTTGTTATTTTACAACTCATGTCAAATTTCACATCTAGCATCCTCAAAAATAAAGAAGGTAAGAAACATGTTGGCAGCTGATTTAGTGGGAAGAAGAAATATGAGTACCTGGATCTACATTTTATTGGGCATGAGAATTTTAGCCTAATACTTTACCCCTTGTAAATTCAGTTTGTTCATTTCCAGTATGGAAATGATGAGGATGATAACGATAAATAATAAAGTAAACCACAGTGGTTTTGAGTGCATCAAACAAGAAAATGGAGGGATATGTGCTACATGTGTATGGAAGACTTTCACCATTATGATCAGCTGTTACCATACATGTGTGCAGGAGGTGGTATACCTGTCAATAATAAATAATAATACAAAATTCTATCTTTACTACAAACACTAAATATAAAAAGGGATTTCTTTTTTTTTCCTTTTTTTATGTGTGTGCACATTTGAAAAGGGGACTTATTTTTTGATACAAGAATTAATCATCATTTAATTTGAAAAATTATTCTGTGCTGTGCTTGTGCTAAATATCTTTTTTTATATCATCTCATTAAATACTGATGCTTAGGCTAATTTTTTGAGTGTCACACAACTAGTAGATGGCAGGTGTTATAGATCTGGTTTCTGTGTTATTTTCACATCCTGCAGCATGCTGCTTCCTGATCTGACCCCATGTTTATCCATTAGTTGCTGTCTTGATGCTGAAAACTACTGACCCTCCCTTTAACACTGGTTTAGTGAACTGACCGTCTAAAAACAGAAAATAGTTGCAGTAAAGACTAAACTAAACTCAAACACTATGTACATATTAAGATGGCCTCATTTCAGGTGGTAAACAAGGATAAGTTTATATGATTTGTGTTTTTAAGGCAACACAGGGATATCAATAAAAGTGCATGTGCTTATGGCAAAGACTTCGTTATGGGCACTAGGGGCATCAGAGGAAGAAACCCTGGGTTTGAATACCAGCAAAAGTTGCGTGGCTTCGCATAAGTCATTTAACCTCTCGGAATGCTTATTTGGTTCATTTATAATGTAAAGATTTGGGTATGTTTCCTATATTATAGTGATATTGTGAGCTAAATTAGCTCATCTGAGTATAAGGGGTCGCAGTACCAATGAATTGGAAAGATTTTGACATAATAGGGAAATTGAATTTTTATGTTAAAATATTCTTGTAAACATTTTTTGATTCATTTTCAGATCTTGATTTAGATACTCTGCCTTTTTTGTGTGTTCATAGTGGTTGCCCCGATTAAATGCTAGCGCTGGCATTTTTTTTTTTAATGTGTGTAAAGCATCTCTTTTAGAAACAAAATTAAAATAATGGCTCAGCTCCACCCAGGAATGTCATGTTGCAGCCATTAGCAAGCTATATCAAAAATGTTTGGAAGATATCAATAATGGATTACAATATAAATATTTATGGAGTGCTGTGAGGTAGTTAGTTTCCATCAAGCTAGGAACATGCAAAATTGAATAGATACTGACACTAAACAAGACTTTGAATAAGTGGTTGTGGCATAATCCTTTCCCAATATTAAACAAATACCATCTTTAACATTGTTTGAGGTAAAGTGGGTTTTGGAATTTTGCAAAAGTCTCTCTAAGAAAATATATGTTATTTTAATGGATTATGAATCTCGTATGACTTTGTAAATAACTGTATTTTTTCTGTTCACACAGTGGGTAGAAAAATAATAGGAAAATGCGCCTGTATGATAGTATGCAAATATTTTGGAAAAAATAGTAAGATAAGATACTCAACACTTTTGTCCCCAAGTATGAATGATTGTCATATTAAGGCATTCAAATTGGTTTGAACATTTCTCTCCTCTATTTTGCTGCTTGACTTTTCCCTCTGGGAAACTCCATTAGGAAAGGCTAATACTTCTGGAAAAGTATAAAAATTCTGTTTTAGTAACCCTTTAAGAATTAAATTATATATATGCAATAGTTGTAATAAGAGCTTAAGCACAAGCATACACCTAAGCTGCTGTATAAATTTCTTGCAGCATAAAAGTGTCCACTCTGAATCAAAAGTCTTATAGAGTGGATCCGCAACCAAACCATCCCCACAGTATCCATAAAGAATTATTGCAGGCAAATGATGTAAGGCCTTTTAGAATATCACAAAGATTCCATAGGCCATATATTTTTGCCACTACACAGGTACTGGGTATTTTATTGAACACTGTGCCAGACACTTTTCTAAGTACTTTGCAAATATGAACTTACATAAAAGTCATGGCAGAGCTGCTAAAAATTATTTATTCCATACTTGGAGATAGGCAAAATGATTTTCCTGATTTTAAAAATTTCATGCTAGATCATTTCCAATAAGCCCATCTGAGCATCATCTGATGAAGAGGATGTAATTTTGGCTAATAATCAATGACTAACAAATGTGCATAGGTTTTTTGTCCTTTTGAGGTTAGAGGTTGACCTGCAGATATTAATAAGTTCCTATAGTTTGATAGTCCCAGAGATATATCAACTCCAAAGATGATATGGTTTTATACCTCTGTGGAAAGTGAACCTAGCAGACACATGCAATTTGCAATTTTACTTCAACATTCTTTCATAGCTATTTTATCTTCCTGCTCATTTCTTCATAAACATGTAAGATAACTCTTTAACAAGTGCTAACCAGTACTTTGTTGGAGCATTTTATCTTTTTCATTATGATACTTATACAAGTATTATCCTCATTTTTTAGGTGATGAAATTGTGGCACAGCTTAAATTGCCCAAAGTCAAAGAGCTAGGAGAGAGGTGTAGCTGGTATTCAAATGCACGTGTTATGGCTTTAAAGTCTGTGTTCTGAAACATAAGCATTGTGACCTTTCTTGTTTACCAAGATATTTATTAATTATATGCTCTCCCTAAAACAAACAAATACCTAGTCTACTCTTGCAATATGCAAGGCATTTAAATTTTTTTTTTAAAGTTTATTTATTTATTTTGAGAGAGAGAGACAGAGAGAGTGAGTGGGAGAGGGGCAGAGAGAGACGGAGAAAGAATCCCAAGCAGGCTCTGCACTGTCAGGACAGAACCTGATGTGAGGCTCAAACCCAAGAACCCTGAGATCGTGACCTGAGCCAAAACCAAGAGTCAGATGCGTAACCAACTAAGCCACCCAGGCACCCCTGCAAGGCATTAATTCTAGCCCTCTGTGTACAAATACTCATCCTGACTTATAGCCATTTGCCCCTACAAAAAAGCTTTGGAGAGCTAGTTCATGTAAAACTGTTGAGCTACCTTGTACTACAAATTGAATCTCAAGCATTTTTTGTATAGGCCCTAAATCAGCTGAACAATTATCTTATTAATCACCAAAAGATCTCTAACAGTGCTTCACATCATGTGTTCTGCTTGATAGAAATGAGTTAGTGATGACATTGCTTCCAACCTAAATCTTATTTGAAGTGATCATTATAAAATGTAAGAACAAGACTGCTTGTCCTGATAGGCATTAGCAATTTGTGTGAGTATGTCCTGAGTTTTGATTTGGTAACTCAGAGGTGATCAGGACCACTGAACAATGATTCGTTGGTAATCATTACATTGGTAACTAAATGAAATGTCCTGGGGTTGTTTGCATGTAAACCTTAGGAGACTGGGACCAGTTCTCAGGATGCTTTGGAAGCCTTGGAGGATTGGGTCCCTGCAGTTGTGAGATTAAGGGGCCTGCTAGAGCAAGGAAGAATTGTCTTCTTTGTGGAGATTGTCTGGGATACGAGAAATCTTGAGATAGTTTAGGAATTTTGTTACCTCTATCAAATTGCTGGATAAAAAAGAGAATTAAAGTAAGAGAAACAGATGAGGTTACAAGATGCCAACTTTGGTACTCCAGGCTGACCACCTCTAAGAGTATTCACCACAGGTGATGACTCCAGAGTCTCTTCAAATCTGAGATATGGTCATACTCACCTCCAGTGATTTAAGGAGTTTATCACTTTGAAGTAAGTTCCTCCCTTGTTCTGAAGTAGAGGGTGGGGAAAAGACAATTTCTAGAAGGAATTTTTACAACTCTCTAATGGGAAGGATTAATAGTCTGTCTTGCTGACCAAGGTTATAGCAAACTTCATCAATGAAAGGAGTTCAAGGGTGAATTTTGCCAAGGTCAGCAGCTGGAGAATTGTGTGTGTTTGGAGAGTACATACGCCCAGGATCATTGTTATAATTAAGGTGACTTATGTGAATTAAACAAATCACTGGGTACACCTATTAGGAAAAAGCAAATGCCCTGATTCTGATTTTCTTGCTATCACAACAGCTTGCAAATTATATGAGATGAACTTTGTTCTAGCTGCCTCCTTGTGATTATAATATATGCCGAATACTAAATGCTTCTCATTTGAGTTTAAAAAGTCAGACCTGTCTTTCCTAAGCGTCAGATTCAAAAGTTATGTCACTTTCTTTTCAGGTAAGCATTATTTCAGTCTCTTAAAGAAATAGTTCAAAACACATTGATTTTTTAGATTTGTGACCATACAAGAGAATTTGATCAACACCACTTCGTTGGTGTTATTTATATACTACTTTTTATTTTATAGTGAATTGCCGAACAGTAATGCATCCTTTCTTCCATGTCATGGAGGTACAACCACTCTATCACATCAAAGACCCAGGGATTGCACTGTCGAAGGACTCATAATCAGCCATGCTAGCTTTCTCAGTATATTTCTGTAAAGGAAAAAGGTTTTCATGTTTCATTCACACGAAGCCCACCATGTTTTTATGCATTTCAAAGAGACAGTGCTACTGTGTTTTATTCCTAGAGACTGAAGCATCAAAATCTTTTGTATGTATTATTATGTAATGTCCATTATTTTCCATGAGAGCTGAGGTGTATGTGATACCTAGCTAAAACTGGGCATTTGTTTCTACTCTGTTTATTCTGTTAGAAACACACATGCACAGAGATGAAAGAGAAAGTAATCTATGTTAAAAGTATGCACTGAAGAATTCTTAGTTTTTCAGTTTAAAAAAATGGGAAGGAACCCCAAACAGAAGACCACACATCCAAGATGATATCAAAACATTTTCATTTTTAAATCTCCTAGATGTCACTTAGCGTGAATCAGAGTTCTATTGTTGGGACTCTTCTGATATATGCATCTTTTCTTTTCCCATCTTAACCAACTGTACAAATATGGGAAGGAAGACATTTGGCTTATCAACAATACACTGAAGAAGATTTTAGCCTAGTTCATTGTATATCCGATATGAGTTAATGGTGTGATGTAGTTATTCTTAATCTTTTACCAAGACTTTGTCCACAACAAGGGCAGAAGAATTGCTTTTCTTGGCACTTATCAGACTCTACTCTTTGTGCTTGGATCCAAATGTTAAGTGGGATATAAACACATTTAGAGGATAATGATAAGGGGGTATAAAGCTCTCTTATTCAGAGTAGTGGAAAGAAGGTAAGATAAATTAGAGAAGATATGATTGCTATCTTCAAATATTTTGAGAGTTGTCATGGAGAAGAGGGATTAAACTTGTTATGTGTAGCCCTCCAAAAGATTAGAGCTAAGAAAAATAAGGAGAAGCCATAGAGAGTTACGTTTAAGCTCAACAGAAGGGAAATATTGAGTCCAGGTAGTCTGAGGGAAGAACAGACTGCCTGTGCAGGGTATGCATTCTGGACCAGTGGAAGTCTGTAAGTGCTATCTGCAGTCACTTGCAAGGGGTGTGCTACAATGACATGGAGTATTGAACAAGAAGTTGGAATAATTGAGGGTTTTTCATTAAGTAAAATATTTCTTTAGTCAACATTGGCATGGTGAGTTTGATCAAAATTTGAGTCAGGGTTTCTTTCAAAATAAACACTATCCAATGATTTTCTTGGATACTTTAGTTCATTTGCTGCAAAAGAAATTAACAGGGAAGATAGTGTGGTGATATAGAAGATACACCTGTCACTTTATGCCAAGTGGGTAGAACTTCTGAAATCATGGAGTCCAACCTGATAATTTTACAAATTGAGGAAACTCAGACTTAAAGAAGTCATGTGACTGGCAAAGTTCACTGAATTAATGGTAGGGCAGGGTTTCAGATTGCCAGTTAGGTCTTTTTACTGTAAGAGTTGAAAAGGATGCGTGCTCCCTGATGGAATGCTACAAGCAACTACAAGTATTAAATCACAGTAAAACAGATTTCACCCTGACTCACTCTGTGTGTGTGTGTGTGTGTGTGTGTGTGTGTGTGTGTGTGTGTGTGTGTGAGAGAGAGCTTGCTCACCTATGAATTATAATTATTTGATCTCAGGGTTTTTCCCTAAGTGCTCGAATCTTTTCCATTAATATCTGGTTGTTTTTAATTCTTAGAAGCTCCAAGTTAGGTTTTGCAGGACTTCTAGTTCTCAATCTATAGCATTAAACAAAAGCTTTTTATAGCTTTCCTGACGAATGAAGACAGTATTTAAAATATGCCAGGAAGGGGGCGCCTGGGTGGCGCAGTCGGTTAAGCGTCCGACTTCAGCCAGGTCACGATCTCGCTGTCCGTGAGTTCGAGCCCCGCGTCGGGCTCTGGGCTGATGGCTCAGAGCCTGGAGCCTGTTTCCGATTCTGTGTCTCCCTCTCTCTCTGCCCCTCCCCCGTTCATGCTCTGTCTCTCTCTGTCCCAAAAATAAATAAACGTTGAAAAAAAAAATGTTTAAAAAAAATAAAAAAAAAAATATGCCAGGAAGTAGGATTTCTTTGTCTAGTCTTGCTATGGATGTCAATATGTCTCTACAGTTATCTGCCCCTCCCAAATTCCCAAACACACATGCACATACACATAAGCCCACAAACACACAATCTTTTTATTACCAGGATGAATATTCAACTACAGCCTGAAAGCAAGAAAAGTGTTTGAATACAGTTATTGCTAAAAAAGGAAGGGTTAATGTTGTCTCCCATCAAAAGACATACTGAGTTATGACTCCCAACACACCAGAATTCAAAAACAACTCTATCAGGGATCCTGGGTGGCCCAGTAGGTTAAGCATCCTACTCTTGACTTCGGCTCAGGTCATGATCTCAAGGCTCGTGAGTTCAAGCCTTACATTGGGCTCCATGTTGACAGTGTGGAGCCTGCTTGGGATTCTCTCTCTGCCCCTTCCCCACTGGCTCTTGCTCTCTCTCAAAATAAATAATTAAACTTTTAAAAAATAAAACTCTGTCAAATGGAGGCTTTGCTGCTCAGTAGACCAAATATTAGTTTATAGTCCTGTTTTCTTTTCACTGTTTAGTGATTTTATTGGTAAAGTGTATGCATAGCCAGAAGAGATGGTCACACATACCAATAATATTGAAGGAAATGAAACTGTTCTGAAAGCCGTGGTTTTATACAAAGAAATCTGTGAGTGAGAAATCTGCTGGTTTTATTTTCTCTCTTGGTAGTTACAAAAGATCAAGCCAATATCAAGGTGTCTTCTGTTTACTTCTCTGTGCATGTCACGGTTTTCTAAGTAGGTTAGAGCCAATTTCTTACATCTGCAACTTAATGCTTGCCAAAATTTACCATTCAGTGGGCTCATTCCCACTTTAATTGGCCACTTGCTTCTCTTTTCTGAGAACACAAGAGACCAATTGCACCTGCAATGAGCCTGATGGAGATTCAGAAAAGGAATATTTTAACAATTCTATTTTGGTGTGTGACTCATCCTTTCTCACAGAAGTAAAAAAGTGACATTGTCACATTGCAGTGTGTAGCAATATATTTGTGATTATTTTACTTGTATATGTAATTTAAATTTTGTTTCAAAATACAAGGTGATTTGACTCTTAAGCAACTCAGTGAATTTGTTCTTTGAACTTAAAAGGCACTATCAAAAGACTTCTCTAGGTTGGTAATGCAAATTCATTGATATGCAAGTTTGACTTTAAATACTTGGAAAAATAATGAAACAACAAGAATAAAGCAATTGGTGTACATATAAGAAAGGAGGAGCTTGTAGAATAAAAAGCATGATTTTCATACTAGGGAAAGTATTATATATAAAATTATGTAATCTTATTTAGATTATTACGTAAGGTTTGTTTATTTATTTATCTATCTGGCTGTGTAGGATAGAGTAAGCTCCAGAACCTTTTCATCAGAACTGTGAAACCGTCCCATTTGATACATTCATTAATCAAAAGGAGAGTGTGGTTTGAATTGTACAAGTCTAAGGAACATGCTTACTTTATAGAGATGAAGAGAAATAAACCAAGTTGAAATGTATAGGGGCTCCCATCATGTTTGCAGGTACATTTTATTTGCTATATAGATCAGATTTGTTATATTCTTCTGCTGAAAATCCTTCTATAACTCTCCTTTGTTTAAAAGAGAACATCCACACTGCTAATTTGGCATTCAAGGCCCTCCATTCTTTTGCCACTGCCCAACGTTCTAATATCACCTCTCATCAATCCCTCCAATGAGCTTTATGATACAAAAGTGCCAAACTGTTGGCACATACCTACCTGTTCATCAGTTCTGTGCCTTGGTGTGATATTGCGATTAGCCAAGGAATTCCGAAAATGATCAGGAGCCACCACAAGCTAGGAAGAGAGGGAACATGGCTCTGCTAACACCTTCATTTTATTCTTCTGGCATCCAGAACTGTGAGAAAATAAATTTTTGTTGTTTTAAACTGACCAGCCTGTGGTAAATTGTTAATAGCAAATCTAAGAAACTAATGCAACTCCAATGTCTTTTGTGAAAGTTAATGGCCAATGAGAGCCACTAATGAGAAGCTTAAACAGAGGCCATGGATAACACAGGAATTTCATGAGTAAGGTTGTGAGGCACACCACCAACCTAAGAATCATGACAAGCTTAAGGGCTTGTGAAAAGCAAAGGGTATTACAGCCCCACCATTGGTCTTTACCTTGAAGCTTTATTTTGCTGGAGAAACATTGAATTTAGTCTTCTGTCAAGGGGTCATAGTATAATGGTCACACCTTTGATTTGGTAGGAAATAACTCCATGTTTGAGGCTCTTCCCAATTCTACACGTTTATTATATACACATTCTACCTTTGATATAATCTCACACAATGTTTTTAGCAAGTGTTTTCCCCCAACATGACATAGGTGGTCACTTCTCTAGCTTTTCCCCACAGTTGTCACCATGTTTCCAGCCTTCTATGATGGTTCCCTTGTTGACTGCTACCTGGTGTCAAATCCATTGCCACATATTTTAGGTTTCTGTTACAGCAAACCCACTTCTAGTCAATGTGTTTCTCAGTTAGATTTTGCCTCCATAATGTTGTATAAAAAACAACCACAAAGCTTAATGTCTTAATGTCTGGGGAGGTCTGCTGATAAAGTCTGTACCGACTGGGTTTAGTCCAAGACATGTTGTGTACAAGTCCACCATCTTGTATTGTCCTTGGGTAGGTGGGTGAGGCAGGACATGTCTTTTCATGGGAAAAGGCAGCAGTGAGAAGTCACACCCAGCTTTTCAATTATATTTTAAGTCTCTCTTTGTGGACATGTCTGTGTATACCCATTAGCCAAAACAAGTGATAAGGTTGACCCCGAATAAAATATTCTGCTCATCATGAGACCAAAGGAAGATACACAGAGAATCCCAGTGTCAATACAGAAGGGAAGTACTGCTCCCATAGACGTGAGGGGGAATATTTGCAAAATCATGTTATTTTATTCTTTCTATTCTGGCTGTGTTTAAAATACCTTTTGGTTTTAGTGTTCAGAAGTTTCTGCATTATGTGTCTTAGTATCAGTTTCCTTTTATTATTTATGCCAGAGACACTTTAAAAATCCAGAGTCTGATGATTGGAAGTACAGCAATTATGGGATTTTTTAACTTTTGTATCACCTCATTCTATGCTTTTTCCTCTTTTGTACACCCAATTAGAAGAATGTTCGAACTTCTCTCTTCCATGTCTTCTAAGATCTATTTACTGTTTTCCTGGGTTTTTTTTCATGTTACTGTGCTTCTTCATGAGTAATTTCTTTATTACTGTATTCTAATTCACTAATTCTGTCCTTGGTTCTTAAAATTTTATGTTTAAAAATATTTGATGAATTTCAGCTTCATTTAGTATATTTTCATTTTTAAACTCTTCACTATTTTTGAAGCATATTTGGCCAATTTTTGTAGTCTCTTGCCCTATAGTCATATATTAAAGATTGTCTTTTCTTTGATTAAACATCTTCACTTTATATTCTGTAGCTGATAAAATACCTGGAATTTTTCAAGTCTTATTTTGCATGTCTGATTTTGTCATTCCTGCTGATCCCTGCCCTTGGTGATTTGTTTCTTTGTGACTCTGAGCTCATGAGTCTTGGAACTTTATTCTTTGAGGCCGTTTGAAAGTGTGTTTCTCCAAAGAGATTCTAATGTTTCTAACCATATGGTTGGTGCACAATCAGGGACTACTTAAAATTAAGTTTTTATCTTGAGGTTTTGTGAATCACTTGGGTAGTTACCTAAAAAATGGTTTAGTTGATATAGATTATAATACCTTCACAAAATGTTCTGTATTGATTTGTTTACTAATTTCCAAAGCAGTTGTTAAAATATTTACAATAAATCACCCTGCAGTTTTGCTGTTTCTAGATTTTACAAAATTTAACTACAATATTGAGAACCAAATTTTTGAGTTTGACTTAACACAGCAATTTCCGGGAAGTTGTTATCCCAAAGGAAGTTGGGAAAATTAGGTTATGATTGAATTCACTACTAAAGGTTGCTTGTTTCTTCTGTGGAAGGTCAATTAAATTATCCTGAAAAATAGTTTAGAGTATGAACATCCTTATCTGGGTCTATTTGCAAATATCTCTGTAATAGGCTTTTTAATAGTATTTCAGGAGAGTAAATAATCCCTGAATCTGGTAAAAAATCTTATTTTCGATGACAAATAAATTGAACACCCTCTCTACCTTTAATAGAACTTTCTGCTGTTTTATTTGCCTTATATTATTTCCTTAGGAAAAAGATTCAAAGGCTCCTACATTTTTAGCAAAGCAAGACAAATCTGCATTTTAAAAACATATTCTTTCATAATATAACCTTAGTATTGGATAACGGAAATACACCTTCAGAGGAATACAAATGGAGATTAGAAGGTATTTCATGATCTAACTTTTGGAAGTGTTTTATGTAAGTCTGCTGTAGCTGAGCTATGGTAAATTTTGCTTGATTTATTGAATTTCATTTTTCCTAAAGTAAACATAATACTTAAGGGTTTTAATTAATACATAACCTAATAGGTCACTGTAAAATGTGTAGAAAAATTAGGCTTCTTAAAGAATCCTCTAAATGTCTTATCTCTAAAGGTCTGACCAGGAGCTATGGTGATATATGCAGAAAAAATATCATATCTGTTGCTTTATATAGTAGTCTTATACTTAATAATTAACCCACTCTGCAACGGAGAATGGATTTACTTACATTATTTCATGCAGGTAAATTTGGTCCTCAAATGTTTGAAGTCAATTATCTGAATCATACATCCCAAACTTCTTCTTTGATTACACTTTACAAGTTATTTTGATTGAATTAGAGTATTTGTATTAAGGTAAACGATGTCAGCCTTTGGCAGTGGGTTAAAAAGGAAGACTTGGCCAAAGAAGAAAGGAATGTATTGAGCTGAATTGAACTGACCTTCACTTTTGCATCAGCAAATTTTATAAAAGAGAACATTTGAGGATTATGTGCAAATTCTTTATGAATCATTAACAAAAACTAGTGGCAGTGCACCTGATAAGTATTTGGAGGCTATATTCACAAAAGGGGATACATTGCCATTTAAAGACAGGCATGTCCTAATCAAAGCAAACAATTCTAATAAGAGACCTAAATATTAAGTCCAATTATAGATGTATTCTTATAATGGGAAACATATCTGGAAACAATGTGTAGGAAATAAATCAGGGGTCAAAAGAATCTTACAGAATCATATTATTATAGGACATTACAAGAATAATTTTTTTTTCTTTACTGTGGGAATTAGATCTAGGCTTGGGATTTTTCTAAACGATAACTCTCCTTATTAATTTTAAAAGTTATATAATAGTATTAGAATATTGGCAGTTTGTGCCTCAGTTCTTCATGAATGTTTGCCTATATTTTAACCACTGGCTACCATGTGGCATGATATGAAATGCCCATAAAATCAACCAAGGTAATTAAAAGTCCACTATTAGTGGTGAACTCCTACGTGTTAAACTAACTTTCAACTAATAGGTCTATTTTAAAATGTAAGTGCTTTTGGGAAGATGAATACAATAAGCTCTTTACATTTCAGAGTGAATAGGCATAAGGCAATTCCATTTGGTTATTAGCATGTTCCTTGCTTCGGGTGAAGAAAAGGAACTCAAAATGGGGAAAATGCAGATAGAAAAGACTCAGGAATTAAAACAGACTTTGCCCAAACTTGAAGATAATGGTGGAAAAGAAAATAAAGCTTCCATTTGGAAACTTTTACTGATTTAGGCATTTGCCTTTTTTTCTAACCTAAAAATTATCCATTTATTTTGTCAGATGACACTGAGTTCATTGATTCTAAGTTATATACTCTATGTGTAGTAGATGGTCTTTTTACTTAAGTAGAATTACTTTTGTGGGAGATTCACCAATCTGGATTTCAATTCCCATTACTTAATAATCTCCAAGTAGTTAAATCCAATGATCAGTTCTCAATTCTCACCCTACTTGAACTATCAGAAATATTAGACATAATTGATCATTCTTTCTACCTTTCAAATACTAATCTGTTGGCTACTGAGATAAACATACTGCCATGGTTTTTCTCTTACCTTAGTGGCTGTTCCTTTTCATTAGACTTTACTATTTTTCTTCTTTTTTTTTAAGATTTAATTTTTAAATAATCTCTACACCCAACATGGAGCTCAAACTCACAACCCAGGGATTGATTCACATGCTCTACTGACAACCAGTTGGGTGCCCCAGCTCTACTATTTTTCTTTAATCCTTCTATTTCATAAATGTTGGAGTGTCCTACAGTTAAGTCTTCATCATTTTCCTCTTCTTTAGCTACATTTATTTCAAACACTCTGTAGTTTTAAATATCATTTATATGCTGATGATTACCAAATATATATTTAAAGGACTCAAAAATCTTTCTCCTAAACTGTAGATTGTTATATATAGCAATGAACTCAACCTATGTACTAAGAAATCTAACAGGTAACTCCAAATTAAAATGCTCAAAAATGAATATGCAATTTCTGTTCCAAGTTCTACAACTTTATTTTCCCAATCTTTTCATCTTAGTAAATTTCAACTCCTTTATGTAGTTAAACAACACCAAAAGTTGGAGCCCTTCAGGGCTCCCCTTAGGATCACACCTGATGTAGGAAACTCCTGGTAATTTTACCTTCTAAGGATATTTAGAATATGATTATTTCTCCCACCTATACAGCAGCCTCCCTAGTCAAAGCCACCATCATCACTGGTATAAACTTAATTGGGGGTCCTTTTCCAGTCTTGTTACTCGTGGACTATTTACTTCAAGTAGCAAAGATATGTTATCCTATGTCTCCCCTACTTAAAACATTTTATAAGGCCTAGACATGAACAGTGAGGCAAGATAATAAATAAGAGATAAAAATTTTGAAAGGAAGAAGTAAAACTGTAACTATTTGTAAATTATATGATCATATACATAGAAAATACAAAGGATTTGGACTTGACCAAAAAGCTATTCAAATTATGAAATGAATTAGCAAGATCAATATAAAAGAATCCAGGTTGAGTGTACTCATATATACAAGGCTAATATACAAAAGATAAAAAGTCTGTACAAAAGTAAATAGTTTTTCAATACAAAAGCAAAGGATGATTAAAGAAAATTAGAATATACTATGTACCATAGCACCAAAAAATCCTATTAAAGATACACAAGACTTATACACTGAAAACTGCAAAATATTGTTGAGAGAAATTAAAATGACTCTTTAAGTAAATGTACAGGCTTACCACACTTACGAGTTGAATGATCTAATATTATACAGGTGTCAATACTTCCCAAACTAAGCTGCAGACTCTTACTATAATCTTGTAAAAATTCCAGCAGGTTTTCTTTCTTTGAGAGAGTTTGTGTTAATGTGTGTATATAAAATGTTACAAGTGGATTTTAAAATTTATGTGGAAATGCAAAGGACATAGAATAGCCAAAGCAATGTTAAAGACAAATCGATGGATTCGTATTGGTAAATTATTGAGACTTACCATAAAGGAATGAAATTAATATGTTGTGATGTTGGTACAAGGCTGAATACATAATGAAAAAGAACAGAAATTCCATACACGTACTCATTTGATATACAACTAAGTACTATTGTTCAGTTGGGAAAGAATGGTTTTCAACAATGCCAGATCAATTGGATATCCATATGGAAACAAGTGAACCTAAACCTCTACTAAACCCATAAACAAAACTCAATCACAAGTGGATTGCTTCTGTACATATTTAAAGTAAATAATAAAGCTTTTGTAAAAATAACAGAATACCTTTGAAGCTCCAGAGTAGGCATCACTTCTTCAAATAGTACCCAAAAGCACATAAGAACAAAAGGATGGATAAATTGGAGTTAATTAAAAGTAGAAATTTCTATATACTGAAAGACACCTTTAAGAAAGTGAAAGTGCAAGCCACACACGGAGAGAAGATATTGGCAATGTATACCCCCCCAAAAGATTTATATATAGAATAAATGAAGAGCTTCTACAAGTCAGCTTTTAAAAACAACCGATGAAACAAATAAGAAAACCAGCCTCATAAATAAAAGGGAGCAAAAATCCTTGAATAGACACTTCAAAACAGGATATTCAAATGGCTTCTTCACGTAAGAAAAGGTGCTCAACTTTGTTAGTCATCAAGAAAATACAAATTAAAACTATGATGCAATACTAATACATGCTCAAAATAATAGCCCAAAATTAGAGAGCCTGATAATATTGAGTGTTAGCCAGGACATTATATATTTACACATTATATGCTATATGTGATACATTCTGATTGGAGTATAAATTGGTAAATTTACTTTGGAAAACTCTTTAGCAGTTTTTACTGAATCCAAATATACTTACCCTGTGATCCAACAATTCTACTTCTAGTTATGTACTCAATAAAAATGAGTGCATATATACAAAAGAAGACATGTACAAGAATATTCCTGGCAGTTTTATTCACAATAGTCTCAAATTAGAAGCCACCCAAATGCCCAACAACTGAAGAATGGACAAATTGTGATATATTCATATAATCTTGGCAATCTCAAAAAAATCTGGTACGTGCAAAGTATTGCAAATACCAAAGATATATTGACAAAAGAAAATCGAAGCAAAAACTACTTATTTTATCTTCTCTACGAAGTTCAAAAACAGGATAAACTGGTCTCCTTAATAGAAATCAGATTAGTAGTTACCTCAAGGGAGAAAGGATGTTAAATGGGAAAAGACTCTTGGGCTTCTAGAAGTGTTATATACTTGATCAACGTGTTAGTTATTAGTTATATGGTGCTTGCATATATATATTGGGGAGAGGTATATGTACAATTTATTAAGCTACAGGCATACTTCACTCACCTTTTGTGTCTTATATCACAGTTAAAGACCAAAAATAAACAAACAAAACAAAACCAAAACCTCCAGTGGCTTTCTATTTTACTCAGAATAATCCAAAAAGTTTTAATAGGTCCCACAAAGTCCTACAAAATATGGTTTGTGGTTGCCCCTGTGACTTGTTATCCCTCTCCAATTCACAGAGTGCTCCAGCCAAACTTACTTTGTTGAGCTTCCTCAAGATATTTTCTTCCTTCAATGTATCACATAAAAGCCAAGGACAGGAAGTAAATTAGGGACTAGAACCAGTCCCAGAAGGTTTGGGCAAGACAGCACTTTCAGTTTATTTATGGAATTGATTGGTCTTTTTGCATCGTTCCCCTTTTTCTTCTTTCCTGAGCCCAGTTTTAGCTTCTGTATAGCCCAGTGTCTATACTTTGCTTGTTCCATTTCTGAATTCCCGGAAGAGAGAATTTTATTGGCCCGGCCAAGCCTCTGAAGATAGTTTCTAGTGGTGAGGTGTCCACTATCTGCCTAATAAGCTATGGCCAGGAAGGGTCATATAGAACAAAGATGTCCAGGTCCTACCTGTGAGGCAAAGGCAATTCTTATAGAAGAGAACAAGCAGGAGAAGACACATATATTACCTATAGATTAAAAATCGATGTCTGTGGTGTTCTAAATTTTCTGTGTTGACCATTGTGTCAATACATAGATTCTCTTATCCACTCTTGACTTCACACCTGCCTCAGTGTATTGATGTGCACTCAGGGCATCTTTCATTAGCAGAGCTCATTTATTTCAAGTGATAATGATCATTCCCATTCCTCAACAAACTGCTCTCAAACCCATGGAAAAAGCCTTCTATGTAATTATTATGTTTGCACGAAAGAAGTGCAAAACTAAATAAGCAAGAATACTGTCCTTGAGGTGCTCACCAGGTGGTGGACAGACAAGGAAAATCACAGTTGCAATGCGACGTGTAAAGGGAATTGAAACAACTGTGTTCTTAATTTCAAGTGCTCCTTACCTAATAAAATAGCAAAGCAAAGGGGAAAAGTAAAAAGTGGAACCATTTACCTAGGCATCTTTTATAAAGCTATGTAATACAATTACTTAACACAAATAAGCTGTTTCATATTTTTATTTTACAGAATCTGGCTTGATTGTTGTCTAAAGAGATAATGTTTGATTTCCATCTAAAAACATAATTCTTAACTGTGTAGATGAGTAGTATATGAAATAAACAATGCTTGTAGTTCTTATTGTGTGTATGTGTAAAGCTTTTTAATTATAGGGTATTTTAATGTCCTATAATGTTAGTAAATAGTATTTGTATTGATTTTGTAGCAAATCAACATGCAGAAAAGTTGGATTTACATAACAAAGAACACTTTTTTCTGTCCCATTTGAGTTTAGCTTAACAACCTAATGCCCTATTACACTCCAATACTTTAGTCGCACAAACAAGACCAGTATTTACTAGTACTTAGTATTATTTAAAAGTAGTGTATATAGTATTACATAGTATATAGTCTGTGTTTATGTGTGTGTGTGTCTGTGTGTCTGTGTGTGTGTATGTATATATGCTACATATAGTATTTTGTCCTACAAACAAGGACATGCTCCTAAATAACCATAATGTAACCATCAAAACTAGAACGTTAACACAGATATATTTTACCATCTAAAATTCAGGTTCTATTCCAATTTGCCAATTTCCCTAGTCATACAATTTATAAATGATGAAGGGGTCTAGTTCAGAATTACTCATGCATTTAGTTGTTAGTTTTCTTTAATCTGCAACAGTTCCCTTGTGTTACCTTGATTTCATGACCTTTACATATTGGAGGATTAAAATCTTGTTGTCTTGTGGAATAGCTTTCATTTTGCAGCTGTCTGATGTTTCCTTATATTTGATATATGATTCAAGCTATTCCTCTTTGGCAGAAGTGTTGCAGAAATGATGCTGTGTTTCTTTCATCGTATCTTATCTGGTGATGCACGGTTTCAGTTTGTCCCATTACTGATGATGTTCACTGGGATCACTTGTTTAAAGTGATATCTGTCAGACGACTCAATTTGAAAGTTCCTCTTTTTAATCTTTGAAATTAGTAAGTACTATTTAGAGCATTACTCTGAATCTATAAAAAAATATCCTTTACTTTTCAAACTTTTAATTATTTATGTTTTCATAACATTTCAAAACCATTCATGGTTTTTTGTTCAAAGGACTGTAATTGACTGCTATTATCATTAATTTTGATGTTTAGATTGTTCCTAGATTTGGCCAATTTGAGCTCATTCAAGCTGGCTACTCTGTCCTTTTGACATGTTCTCATTGTTCTTTGAGTACTTCCTTACTTTCTAAAATAAAAACATGTCCTGTGGGGCACCTGGGTGGCGCAGTCGGTTAAGCGTCCGACTTCAGCCAGGTCACGATCTTGCGGTCCGTGAGTTCGAGCCCCGCGTCAGGCTCTGGGCTGATGGCTCAGAGCCTGGAGCCTGTTTCTGATTCTCTGTCTCCCTCTCTCTCTGCCCCTCACCCGTTCATGCTCTGTCTCTCCCTGTCCCAAAAATAAATAAACGTTGAAAAAAAAAATTAAAAATAAATAAATAAATAAATAAATAAATAAATAAATAAAAACATGTCCTAGGCTGATGTCCTAGTACTTTCCCTGTCCAAACCCGGAATAAGCCATTGTCCAAGGAGTTCTGATTCTTTTATTAATCAGTCTTCTTGTATGTATCCAATCTCCCATCACTATTTTTACTTCTTCCCTTGGGTGGATGCTATCCTACTCAGGTTCTGATTTTATATTCCTGGATACTAACCTTCCTAATTCAATGGGATCATTCTTCACACTACTTGGACTCCAACATTGTTTGAATTCTGACTCCCTAAATTTTTCTGTCCCTTCTTCAGTGACAGGATCTTCACTCTATTTAGACTCTGACACCCTGGTCTGGACCATTGAGGCAACCCCTCACGTCCCCCCACTATAGACTATTCATTCACAGGATAGCTGTAGGATTGAAATGCTCAGGACAGGAAGATACCTATACTATATTTTTAATTGGTCAATGAGAATTCTGTGGGCCTTTTAAGACAAGAAAGTTCTCTGCTGGCACAGTTTAAGGGAAAAAGAAGTAGAAGACAGAATTTTTATTCTCCAGGAGCTTTTCAGGGTAATTGGAGAGATAAGACAACTCATTTTATCTTTAGAATAATTCTGTAAGGCATAGATTAGTATCCTTATCTGAGCACAGCTATTAAGAATATGAACTTATTTTCTTTGAGGGGATAATTTCTCAGCAGTTTTGGAATACTATAAATGGAACTGAAGAGAAAAAGCTAATGTAAAAAAATTGGGATGCTAAGCAAATTCTGGAAAGTCACAATGACAAATTACTCTTCTTTTTCTCTGACTTGTTTTGGTTTAGAATGAATGAATAGCATAGATTATATCCTCTAGGGAATAAAATCATATTAATTTACATCATTATAATACTACTAGAAACCACACAAACCAGGAAAAAATAACCATAACCTGCCAATATGATAATTACACAAGAAGGCCAACTATTTTCTATTTACAAATAGGACATCAAGCCATGTTGGTGTCTTTCTTCTGAGTATTAGATATTTTTTTCTGATTATGAATGCTTAAAACCTGGTACAGTACCTAAGGTAAATCTCATGTATTTATATTGCAAGTGGGTGTGAGGATAGGTGGAAGGGAATATGAGTATAAAGCTAACCTGTCAATTGAGGGAGGCTTCAGGCTGTCCTGATTAGGACACAATTGATGCTGGTGCAAACCACCTGAAACCTCTTAGGTAAATTGAGGATGTATGTTGGCTTATGTAACCAGAAATTGCAGAAATATAAGTGGAATGGAATAGAAGCAGAACCCTCATGTCATTAGGACTTTTCTCGTTTTCCTTCCATTTCTGGTGTTTCTGTGTATTACCTAATGCTCCCTTCCCATTGACCACTTTTCCACATGATTGTGGAGGGACCACTGGAAGCTCTAGGCTTAGCTTTTTGCAGCTCAATTACCAGAAGAGAAGAGGCTTTTGTCCTCAGCAACACTTAGAAAAAAATTCAGAGAAAGAACTCTGGGTACATAGTGGTTATTCCAATTTTGGGGGCACAGTGTTGAGGTAGAGATACTATGTTTATCCAGACTGGGTCATGTGCTTGTTTCCAGGTTGTGGGTAATTCAGAGTATCGTTATTGTAAGCCCCTATTACAAACAATGATTAATGTGTGAGTGAAGTCATTTCCCTTACAAAGGGAGGATAGTAGGGGCACCTGGGTGGCTCAGTCAGTTAAGCGTCTGACTTTGGCTCAGGTCACGATCTCATGGTTTGTGAGCTCGAGCCTCATGTAGGCTCTGTGCTGACAGCTCAGAGCCTGGAGCCTGCCTCATATTCTGTGTCTCTCTTTCTCTCTGGCCCTTCCCTGCTTGTGCACTCTCTCTCTCTCTTTCAAAAATAAATAAACTTTAAAAAAATTTAATAAAAAAGTTAAAAAGAAAGGGAGAATAGCATAGACCTGGCTGCTGGGGAGTTATGATGAGCCTGGAAGCCATGCCAGTTTGTATTTACTATAATTTCTAAGTAGGTTGCAGTGAACTCAGCCTGAACAAAGATAATCCAATTTAGTGTGTAAGATATAATCATTTTTGGGCTCTCCGTAGTATGAATACTCAGCTACTCAGGGAGTGGATTCATAATTGTTAGTGACTAGTCTATAAAACACTTGTCCAGCTAGCAACTGGGGACATGGATCACCACACTGTATACTTCCTTAATGCACAGATCCTGCTTGACTTACAGTGGGGTTATGTCCTGATAAACCCATCCTAAGTTGAAAATTTCATAAGCTGAAAATGCATTAAAACACCTAACCTACCGAACATGGTAGCTTAGCCTTGCCTTCCTTAAATGTGCTCAGAACATATACATTAGCCTATGGTTGGGCAAAATCATCTAACATAAAGACTGTTTTATAATAAAGTGTTGATTATCTCATGTAATTTATTGAATACCGTACAGAAAGTGAAAAATGGAATGTTTATATGGATACAAAATGGTTGTAAGTATATCACTTGTTTATTCTTGTGATTGAGCAGCTGACTGGGAGCTATGGCTCATTGCCACTGCCCAGAGTCATGAGAGAACATTGTACCACATATCCCTTTCCCAGGAAAGAGCAAAATACAAAATTTGAAGTACAGTTTTTTTAATGCAAATCACTTTTACACCATCATAAAATTGAAAAATTGTAAGTTGAACCATTGTAAGTTGGGGACTGTACATGTGTAATGTTGTATTTTTCCTGTCAGGCAGATATCAGAAATTGGGGTATGTGGGTGGCCCAGTCACTTAAGCCTCTGACCCTTGATTTCGACTGAGGTCATGATCTCACAGGTCGTGGGATCAAGCCCCTTAGGGTTCTCTCTCTCCCTCTCTCTCTCTCTGCCCCTCATCTACTCGTAAACACTCTTTCTCTCAAAACAAATAAATGAACATTAAAAAAAAGATACTGGAAAAACATCAACTCCAATTAAGCGATAAAATTAGCAGGGGTAAGAAATATAAGTATAAGGGTATAATATATAGTGACTTGTTATTAATATGCCTTTTCTGCCACATAGGAAGGAAATAAAATGTAAATATAATAAAAATATGGAAAAGTTGGAAATCAAGCTCAGAAGTAAGGAAAGTTAGCTGTAGCTTGCGTGGGGTACCATGTCCAGTCAGTTAGAAGAATTAAGCAGTGGTGTGTTGGGAATCCAGGAAAGACCAATCATCTGTAAGGACCTCAATGTGTCAGTTTTTGCAGTGAGAAAAGTCAGCCAGTAGCTAGAGCTTTGAGTATTATGCCCCGGTCCAAATGTTCAGTGTGTAAACTTGGCTGCTGAAATGGTGATTCCAACATGTTTGGGATAATCAAATTGTTTCTTAGTGAGTTCTTTTTTCACCCTGCAAAGGTTCAGACTTATGCTTAGAGATAATAAAGTACATTAAGCCCATTTACTACAAATCTTTTGTTAAGTTTAGAAAAATATGGCTATAATTTTTACTTAAATATTTTAAGTATAAGATACTTTAATATATTATACAACGGAATCATCTTATGATCCCAGGTAAAATACACAAGTAAGTGATTTTATATTTAGAAGTTTTAATTTGAAATGTAAAATATGATTTGGATATGTTTGTAAACATTAGGAAAATTAAAGTAATTTGGTGTTAGTCAGAATAGTTTAAATTATTAGCCAACATTTTGCTTACTAGAAGTATTTGAATTTGGTAAAATGAAAAACAAAACAAAACCCTGAATGTATTAAATTTATAAATACAGTTTTCAATATTTAAGAAATTCAATTTCTAAGCTAAAAATCTTAAAAGTAATTTTTAGAACTTACGAGAATAAAAGAGTACCATAATTTGTAAATTAAATTTAAAAACTTAAGGTGAGACTTCTGATTCTGGGAAGATAGAATAGATATACTAAGTACAATTAAGATACCTGTATTTTATGTATGAAACCAACATCAGAAGACTCTGAAAGGTGGGTAATGGAAAGCAGACTGGCTAGGGACTTTGAGGCCTGAGAAAGGACCCTATGTTGATTTCTCTGTTTGTTCGTGGTTTCCTCACATATACTTGGAGATGAAGAAACTGGCAACCTGGAAATATCAATAGGTATGGATAAAAATGTCCTCCAACAAGCCTGTTCTATTCAGCCAAAGGGTCAAGAAAGGGACAATCTCACTAGACAGAAAAAATTTTAAGCAAAACTGCTCTACTCCAGACAAACAACATAGAAAAAAAAAATGTTACCATGTTTCTACTCCCACCAACAAAGGCAAGTGAAGCCTTGCCATAAACTTCCATACTTGCCAGGCTGTACCCAGGTGCTCTGATACTCCTACGAGGCATGTGGTAGAGAAGGCCAGGTAAGGAACTGACCCCTAAGGAGCGCTCCTAGCCCTCCCTGGTCAAGTAAATGAAAACTCTTGGGGAGCCTTGACTTCAACTTCCATTTGGTAGTAACGAAGCACCTCTACTCCCCCTGTTGTGCTGATATCAGAGGAGGCTGAGAGGAGTCAGGACTTTCATCCTTACCCAGCAATAATGAGACTACCCAACTGTGGCTTCAGTGGAAACCACTTAGGAAGCCAGAACTTCCACTCATTCCAGCGGTAACAAGGAGCTCCCTCCCCAAGAAGGGGAATCTGGACTTCTATTTCCACCTAACAGTAATGAGGCAGCACCCCTTTTTGTATGCCAGAACAGTGTCAGGAAAAGCCAACTAGAACAGAAGGTTTAAATAAAATCCACTATCCTGCAGCTTAGTCCAAAAATGTCCAGGTTTTAATAAAAAATCACTTGTCATACCAAGAAAATGTGAATCTCTAATGGAATGAGAAAAAGGCAATTAATAGATGCCAAAACCCAGGTGGCAGAGATGTTGGAATTATTTAACAAGCATCTTAAAGCAGCCATGATAAAATTGTATCAACAAGCAATTACTAAATGCTTAAAACAAATTAATAAAAAATACTAAACCTGACGAAGTATAAGATGTAAGGAATAACCAAAAGGAGAGTTGAGAACTGAAAACTATAACGACCAAAATAAAAACCTCAGTAAATGATCTCAACAGCAGAATGGAGATGATGGAGGAAAGAATCAGTAAAATCTGAGATAGAACAATAGAAATTACTCAATCTTAAAAACAGAGAGGAAGTAGATGAAAATAAATGAGCAGTTTCAAAGACCTGATGGGCTCTAACAACAGAATTAACATTGATGTCATGAGAGTCCCGGAAGAGGTGGATAAAGAGTACAGGCTGAAAAGTAATATGTCAAAAAAATAAAATAATGGTTAAAATCTTTCCAAATTTGTGAAAAGATAAAACTTTATAAATTTAAGAAGCTGAGGAAACACCCAACAGAATAAATCCAAACAAATCCATGGCAATACAAATTATAGTTAAAATTCTGAAAACTTAAAAACAAAGAAAAAAATCTAAAAAGCAGCCAGAAAAAAAAATGACATTTTACTTATAGTGGAAAACAATACAAAACACACTGAATTTCTCATCTGAAACCACTGAGGTCAGAACAAATTGATACAAAATATTTCAAATACTGAAAAAAAGAAAAAAAAAAAAAAAAAGAACTACCAGTACAGAATCCAATAGCCAGAGAAAATTTCTCTTAGCAATGAAGGGGAAATGAAAACACTTTCAGATGAAAGAAAACTGATAGAGTTTATTTCCCACAGACTTCCCATAAAAAAAAGGCTAACAAAGTTTTATAAAGATTTTGTAACAAAGTCTTACAAAAGACTTTATAACAGATTTTTAGAAAGACTTATAGTTTTATTTATAAAGACAACTATAAAAGAAGGAAGCTTGGAAAATCAAGAAGGAAGAAAGAGCATGTTAAAAAAATATGGGTAGATGTAATAGATGATCCTTCTCATCTGGAATGTTCTAGTGTTTGACAACTGAAGAAAATTTGTAGCACTGATGTGGTTCTATATGTATCTAGAAGAAATATTTAAGAAAATTATATTCCAAATTTATGGGAGTGAATAGATGTAAAAGGAAGTAAGCTTTGTATATTATGTCTAACTAGTAAAATGATAATGATTATAGACTGGTAAATTATATGTATATAGTGTAATACTTAGAGTAACCACTAAAAATGGTATATAAAGAGATTCTCCCCAAAGCACCCAAGATAAATGAAAATGGAACTTTAAATATATGTTTAAACAAACCATGGTAGGATAGAAAAAATAAAACAGGGAAACAAAAACACTGAATCAACAGGAAATTAAAAAAAAATAATAACTCTGCAAACTTGAACAACTATGTGCTGTCTCCAAGAAATTGACTTCAAATATAACAAATAAGCAGTTTAAAAGTAAAAGGATAGAAACAGATGTATCATAAAAACTGGAGAATATTAATATGAGTTGGTACTCTAAAAAAAACAATATTTTAAAGGAAATAAAGGATGCCCTACAGGTCCTGCAGACATCAAAGAACTAGTAAGGGAATACTATGAACAGTTATACACCCTATATTTGACAAGTTGGTTGAAATGGACCATATTGTCAAGAAACACAAACTACCACAGTTTACATAGTATGAAATAGGTAACTTGACTATCTCTGTAACCATTTAGGAGATTAATTATATGACTTAAAACTTCACAAAAACAAACAAAACTGCAATATGCACGTGATTTCAATAGGGAACTCTACCAAGCTTTAAAAGAATTAACACCGGTTCTACACAATCTCTTCTGAAAAACAAAAGAGAATGGAATTCTCCCCAATTACTTTATGAAGTATTGTCTGACAGCAAAAGCAGACAAAGACAATACAAAAAAGGAATACCACCAAGTGATATTCCTCAAGAGTAGATGCAAAATTCCTTAACAGAAAAGCAAATAACATTCAACAGCGTAAAAAAGAATTTTATAGCATGCCCAAGTGGGATTTATTCCAAGGATGCAAGGATGGTTCAATATTCAAAAATCAATAATATAATTTACCTTTTAACTTACTAAAGAACAAATATCACATAAACATGTCAATTTATGCAGAAAAACATTTGCCAAATTTAATACTGATTCATGATAACAACTATCAGTGCACTAAATGCAGAGCTGGACTCCCTCATCTTGATAAAGAAATGTGATGGCACTTGGAGGTTGGAGGGGTCTCAGCATGATGCCATTCCCCTTGCTCTCAGGGTAAAGTTCAAACTGCTTAATGTGGCTGATTCGGCCTGGCGTTAGCAGGTCTGTAGGACTCCTCTTATGTTTTCCAGCCAGGCTGACTACCATCTTTCAGTCCTTCCAATGGGGCATTCTCTCTTCTACAAGGACTGTGAAATGGCATAATTGTAGCAGTAATTTAATTAAAATGAAGTAGCTAGGATGGGCCCTAATCCAATACAACTGGTATCCTTACAAGAGGAAATGAGGACACAGATACACACCGGAGGGAAGACCAATGAAGGCACAAGGAGAAGATGATCAGGTACACAGAAGACAGGCCTCTCAAGAAATCAACCCTGCTGACACCTTGATCTTGTACTGCTAGCCTCCAGAAATAGGAGAAAATAAATTTCTGTTGTTTAAGCCACCCAGTCTATAAAGTATGTTTCTAGGACAGCCCTTGCAATCTAATACAAAACTCAAAACTCAATAGTAACAAACAAACAATCCAATTGTAACATGGTCAACACAGATAAATAAATAGACTTTTCACTAAAGAAGATACACAGATTGCAAGTAAGCCCATGAACAAATGTTCAATATCATAAGCCACTGGGGAAATACTAATTAAAACAGTGAGGTATTGCAATACATCTTATTAGGATGGCTGAAATAAAAAATACTGACAATGTCAAATGCTGACTTGGATGCCATTGTGGGAAACTATTGTTCACTTTCTTAATAAACTAAACATCTAATTACCACAAAACCCAGCAACGCACTTCTGAGCATTTATTCCAGAGAAATAATTATGTTCACACAAAAAGCCTGTAGGCAAAGTTTGTAGGAGCTTTTTTCATAGTAACCCAAAATTGTATATAACCTGATTTCCCTTCAATCGACGAATGTTAAAACTGGTACATTCTTACAATGGAATGCTACTCAACAGTAAAAATGAATGAACTTATTGATATGTGCAACAACGTGAATGAATTCCCAGAAAATTTTTGTGAGTGAAAAAAGCCTACCTCCAAAACCTATGATCCCATTTTCTAATAACCTTGAAATGACAAAATTATAGAGTTGGAAAAGATATCAGTGGTTGCCAGGGCTAAGCAGGCAGGGAAAGTGGGAGAGAAGTGGGTGTGGTTATAAAAGGGATCCTTGTAGAAATGTCCCTTATTTTTGTGGATCAATGTCAATATCCTGATTGATATCATCTGCTTTTGTTTGGAAGATGTTAAAATTGAGAAAACTACCTTTTCTATCTCACGGGCCTTTTTCTGTTTTATTTTGAGACATCTGCAGATTTATGATTAGGGAATTCTCTCTCTTGCAATAGTCTCTTTCATAAAGTGTCTCCTTATCTAACTGCATATTTGCTTTTATTTGACAGCCATTATTACAGTTAAAGAATCTCACGTTCAGAAAGACAGGGTAAGTAGCTAACATAATATCCTAGCATTACATTTGATTGGGAGATTTTGATATGGAAATTATTTGACCATCTTCCACCTCTTGTTTACTTAAAATTATCATCTGCCCCCAAGTACTGAAAATTGTTATCTTGTTCCAATTAAAGTAATCAAGTTATGGAGGTCCAGGAGAGGGAAACCATTTCAGATTTTGGCAGGTTCTGATAACATATCAAGCTGGAAACAGAGCCATAAGCCAAGTTTTATATATTGTAATTTAGTGGGCACTTCCTCAAACCCACTGCACATTAATTCTTGATCTCAGCTGCTATTCCAAGTTACTTTCTAAATATTTTCTTTGATTTGGTCAGGATTGGCTGGGAGTCAGAATAGGCTTCACCTTTAGGGAAAAGTCTTCAGTGCCTGTATTCGAGCCAGCTAGGAAACTAAGAAACAGACACTAAGCTAAAAAATGCTAAATTTTAGTAAGAAAGCAATTCCATGAGAATGCACACACTGGTTATCTCATATATACTCACTCTTAAATCTATCAGTTTCAGTATGTTTATTTTAGAAGCATACCCATTTGTCATCTCCAGGGGCTTTGCAATTGCTCATCAGTTTTGATGATCATGTGAAATGTTGTCAAGGCACTGAAAGTTGGTGAAAATTCCTGTGGACACACACAAACTGCGGGGAGTTTTCGTCCACATTGCTGAGTCCTGTGGTTTCTTCTGGCAATTCCATGGATGCCATTTGAAGGAAAGTATGTTTGTGGAAGATCTATTCCCTGAAGGTTCACTATGTTCATCTTCTGTCACGATCAACTGTAAAGAACCTGGCAATATTTCAAGGCCTTTCTAGAGGTTACATTCTATACAACAAGGTGATCTGGTACAGGTCAACATTTCTAATACCCAAATTGAAGTAGCTTGTTCTCTAAATTCCTCTGCACTTCACTAAGTCTTTCCTTCAAAGGCTTTTCCTACATTATTTCCTCACCTTGTAGGGCACAATAAAATACTTACTGCATGCAGGCCTCTAGAGTACAGATCACCAAGAAGCTCATATTATGTTGTATTATAATTGCCTGTCTTCCTCACAATCAGGAGCCATCACAGGACCAACAGCTGTGTGGTCCCAGGGACACAGTAGGTCAGTTAGTACTTGTTGAATGAATGACTGGGAGGGCCTGTAGAGGACGGAGAGGTACACTCTGGGATCTGGACACTGAAACTCTTTCTGTATACTTGTTACTCTACCTTGGCCACTGACTCTTAACTTAGGTAAAGTTTGTGTCTTTTCATTTCTGATTTGCTGTTTGAGTTAGTCATTTGTTTTGTTTTATTTGTGCTTTTAAATTAATTAGGTTTTGAAAAATTAGTATGTGAATACTTTCTCCCTAAAAAACTTGGTGAATGATAATAATAATAGATCTCTAAACCTGAAGTATTCTTTCAACAACATTCCCCCCCTCCACCACCAAAATCTTCTTATTCTTTCTCTGGATGTCTGCCAGTAAGAGTAATGCTATTATTTGCTTCATATATATCATTTTAGAGTACTTTACAGATGCATTTATTTAGGGATAGATGAGAGAGATACAGAGAGAGAACAGGGGAAGCAAAATATTAGAACATATAGCAGATACTCTCATAAATAGTAATGCTTTGAGTATTTTTGCTGTCATTATTTTTTTGGAATTCTAATATTTAATATATTTTGCTGCAAGTTGCTGTTTCCACTTAATAGGATTTTAGGAATTCTCTCATTCATGTCTGTGTTAGTTCCACCACATCTGGCTTTTTCCACAACTTGGCTCTCACTGACTGATTCCCATTACCTCTCTTAGTTTCCAGATACAGTTCCTGTCTCAGACTTTACTCAGGGTCATGACCCTAGTGCCTAGTGACTTTGATTTATTTCCTGTCTTCATTACCCCACCAGTAGACTTCCCATGCCTTTTGAAATAATACAAAATGTTTTGCAGGGTATAGGCTTTACCTTCTTCTCTTGTATTATAAATATATAATGAGAAAATAAATACCTTTTTTAAGGAAATAAATGTCAAGACCTTTAGAGCATTCATGTACTAAAACAACTGCTGAGTCATGATGTCTATACCATTTTTCTCCCTTTGATTAAATCCAGCTGGAAATTCCCATGAAATCTTAAGTAACTTTATAAAATAGATGAACTTTTCAAAGAAACTGGTTTTCTTAGATACAGTATTCATTTGGGTGCTGAGAAAATGTCACAATAAGAATGGAGTTTAAATGGACAGTTATGACTTCCTATAGGAAGATCTTAAGATAGACAACTTTTTTTTTAGTTTTGATCATATTTTTAAGTAAGAAAGGTAAAAAAAAAATTATGGTACTTTGCTATCCCAAATATTGTGGATAAAACTTTTATCAGACATTCTCTTAGAACTTAGACCACTCTGATCAATTATTTAAGACTGAGTTATTAATTTCAAAGATCAGAATATTCCAATAAGCTTGGCATTTCTAGGCTATATTAGAAAACTAAAATGGGAAAAGTAAAATCCAGTAGAATAGAATTTGAAATAATCAGCTTCTCAAAAGATAGATCCTATACAATTAAAAGGATATAGGTAAATTTTTGTACAGAAAATTAAAACACAGTGGCCAATATCTCACTGTCTGATTGCAGTTTTGAACAAATGTTGTTCAAACTTGCTTATTTATCTTTAATAAACATATTTTAGCATTGTTTATTTTTGTGATCCATTTTGACTCTTTTTAAAAAAATTTTTTTAATGCTTATTTATTTTTGAGAGACAGAGGGATACAGAGTGTGAGCGCGAAGAGGGGCAGAAAGAGAGAGAGAAAGACACAGAATGCAAAGAGGCTCCAGGCTCTGAGCTGTCAGCGCAGAGCCCAACATGGGGCTCGAAATCACAAGCCATGAGATCATGACCTGAGCCAAAGTCGGATGCTTAACCGACTGAGCCACCCAGGCGCCCCATTTTGACTGTTTCTTGAAAGAGTATTGTAAACACTGAAGTATTATGATCTGAGTAGATTGCACAAGATCTGCCATAGACGGAAAACTCTTAGAAGGGTGCCGAGAGTCCCTTTCTGCCCACAAAATCTCTCCTGCAGATGTTCCATGAAGTCTAATGAGCCAACTGTTAGCATGCTGCTTTAAAGTAAAAGCTTAGTCTTAAGATGACTGCTGTGGGAGATACATTGTACATTTCTACATATCATTATAGGTCAGATTAATTTTATTTCCTCCTTTGGAAAGTAGACTTGGTCCTGAGATAATGGAATACAAAATTGGCAACCTTTATTGGCAGGAGAGGCAGGTAGAGTTTGACATAGTGTCTGGCTCCTGGAGGACTGGCTCAGCACCGTTCCTTAATGGACACAGGTCTGGAGAACACATGTAGTAGAGGAGAACATGTGGGGGGGGGGGGGCGGGCATGTGTGTGGAAGGAGGCACCAGAGAGCATGGCAGAAATAAGAGCTTGAAAGCACTGATGATCCATTTTCCTAATCACAGTTTGTCCTTGGATTGACACTGGATTTCACTAAAAAGAAAAATGAAATATTTACTTCAGTCTAGTCCTTAGAGCAATGAGAATAGAGGCCTGAATGGCATAAATGGACCCAAAAGTATTGTCTAAGAAGTGGGGTGAAAGGGATATCACAGTGACCCCGAATGCATTTTTAAAATAGAAGCATTCAATTATTAGGTATTTAGGTTTTAAATTTCTCATAGAGACACAAAATAGCTGGAATAGTAATATTTGGCTTTTTTCATTGTAGTAAAAATCACCTATAAGTACTGAGTTGAATTTTGTTACACACTTTTCCTATTTTTACAAAACCAATGCCAGGTGGCAAATATTCATTGCAACCTGTTTGCAGATTCACTGATGGAACTGCATAGATGTGCAAAGGTTTAATTAAAAATGATTTTTTAATAAAACCATTCATTCTGTTAAGATGTAGAAAGTAAAATTAGGTTCATAAAAGAGAATTATGTTTTAAATTAAAAGTTTTAATTTTCTTTAAATCTCTTTGACTTGCAAACTCAAACTTGCAATTTTTAATTGCCTCAGAATCTAGAGATTTTTAAGCACCATGCAGGTGATGGTTTTTATTTTTAAATTATTTTTAGAGTTTCTACATTATAGCATAACACATATGTGTAGAAGGTGCATATACTGAACTCCTTAGAGCTGACCGAGTTTTTACTAACTGCACACACCTGTGTAACCAGAGCCCAGCAGAGAACATTCCTATCACCCTAGAACCACCTTTTCCCACCTTCCATGCCACTTCCAGGCATTTCTGACTTGCCCAAACAGAATCACCATATTGGTTTCCAACAGCATAGATTAATATTGCTTATTTTTATGCTTTATATAAACAAAATTGTATAATGTGTATTCTTTTGTGCCTGGCCTCTTTATCTCAATATTATGTGTGTGCATTCTTTCTTTTTGTTGCATGTAGTTGTAGATTATTTACTCTCAGTGCTTTCAAGTATTCATTGAGTGGATATATACAATTTATTTTACCCATTCTACTATTGATGGGTATTTGAGTAGGTTTAAGGTCAGGGCTATTTTAATTTGTGCTGCTGTAAACACTAGTATCTATCTTTAGAAAAACATGCATTTCTGTTGGTTATATACCTATAAGTAGAATTGTTGGGTCATAGCTTATACATATCTTCAGCTTTAGTAGATAACACCAAATATTTCTCTAGACATATTACATCAATATAAGTATTGTACCAATTCATATATCCTGTAACTATCATATGAGAATTGTGGTTGGTCTGTAGCTTTCTAAGAGAATTCTGAAATTTTTTGCTCCTTTGATTTTAGCCATATTGGCATGTATATGGTGGTCGCTAAGGTTTAAATTTGCTTTTGCCTGATGACTAATGAAATTGCACATCTTTTCATATGCTTACTGGCTATCTGGAAAGCCCCTTTTGTGTATATGTGTTTGCCATTTCTCATTTATACCTTGGTGTATTTTTCCATATATATTCTAGATAAAAGTCATTTGTGTATGTAGACAAATATTTTCTTCCATTTTGTGGCTTGCCTTTTTACTCTTTTAATTATCTCAGTTAAAAAAAGTTTTAAATTTTAATATATTCTAGTTTATTATTTTTCTTTTTTGATTAGCATGTTTTGTGTCTTGTTTAAGATAGTTTTGCCTAACCTATGTTGTCCTAAATTTTTCTACAAAAGCTTTTCCTTCTTCCCTCCTTCCTCCCTCCTTCCTCCCTCCCCTTCCTTCCTCCCTTCCTTCCTTCCTTCCTTCCTTCCTTCCTTCCTATGTATTTGTTTGCTTGTTTGTGTATTTATTTATTTTTGTGTAGTGTAATGTGAGTATGACGACATAGTATTTTCCATGTGGCTATCCAGGCTGTCCACGTGACCTGATACCTTTTATTGAATATTGAAAATACCATACTCCCCTCCCCCCCCCCCCCCCCACTGTGTGCTTTACTTTCTATTGCATTTCTGGACAATCTGTTCTGTTCCCTGGTGATTCTCTCTATTTATACACAAACAGCACAGTCTTAATTACTTTAGCTTTACAATAGATCTTTTGTTTCTTTTTTTAGTTTTTATTTATTTGTTTTCAGAGAGAAAGAGAGTGAGAGAACAAGCATGAGCAGGGAAGGGGCAGAGAGAGAGGGAGAGAGAAGGAGAGAGAGAATCCCAAACAGGTTTCACACTGTCAGTGCAGAGCCAGAGGCAGGACTTGATCTCACCAACTGTGGGATCATGACCTGAGCCAAAGCCAAGAGTCCAATGCTTAACTGACTGAGCCACCCAGGTGTCCCAACAATAGATCTTGATATCAGATAGTGTAAGACCTTTAGTTTTATTCCTCATCTTAAAGATTTTTTGGGTATTCTTGACCCTTTGTACATACATATAAATTTTTAAATCACCTAGTAAAGTTCTGCAAAAAAAACCAGGTGGATTTTTTTAATTGAAATTAACACTGAATGTACAGATTAACTTGACATTTATATCTTTAAATTATTAAGTTCCACAATTATGAACTTGGTCTATCTTGTCATTTATTATTATTATTTTTTTTTTATTTTTTTTTTTATTTTTTTTAAATTATTTTTTTTCAACGTTTATTTATTTTTGGGACAGAGAGAGACAGAGCATGAACGGGGGAGGGGCAGAGAGAGAGGGAGACACAGAATCGGAAACAGGCTCCAGGCTCTGAGCCATCAGCCCAGAGCCCGACGCGGGGCTCGAACTCACGGATTGCGAGATCGTGACCTGGCTGAAGTCGGACGCTTTACCGACTGCGCCACCCAGGCGCCCCTATTATTATTATTTTTAATCTTCACTTGTTTCAGTTGCCTATTTTTGGTAGCTTTATTTCTGGGTATTTGATTTAAAAAATATTATTGTAGACTATTTTTACAATGTATAATTTCTCTCTCTTGCTTGTATGTAAAATTAGAATTAATTTTTATGTATTGTCCTCATATCCAAATACCTTGCTAAATTCATTTCTTTACTTTAATACTTGTCTACAAATCATTTTGGATTTTTTATCATATTTTATGTAATAATTCGCCCTTCATTGAACTGACTAGTTACTCTTACAGTTTTAATAGTGATGGTGGACAACTTTTTCTTGTGTCTTATTTCTAGAGAAAGTGTTCAAAATTTTATTGTTGAATAAGAGGCTTGCTATTGGCTTTTATTTATTTATTTATTTTGGGATTTTTTTTAAAATTTTTTATTTATATATGAAATTTATTGTCAAATTGGTTTCCATACAACACCCAGTGCTCATCCCAAAAGGTGCCCTCCTCAATACCCATCACCCACCCTCTCCTCCCTCCCACCCCCCATCAACCCTCAGTTTGCTCTCAGTTCTCAACAGTCTCTTATGCTTTGGCTCTCTCCCACTCTAACCTCTTTTTTTTTTTTTTTTTTCCTTCCCCTCCCCCATGGGTTCCTGTTAAGTTTCTCAGGATCCACATAAGAGTGAAACCATATGGTATCTGTCTTTCTCTGTATGGCTTATTTCACTTAGCATCACACTCTCCAGTTCCATCCACGTTGCTACAAAAGGCCATATTTCATTTTTTCTCATTGCCACGTAGTATTCCATAGTGTATATAAACCACAATTTCTTTATCCATTCATCAGTTGATGGACATTTAGGCTCTTTCCATAATTTGGCTATTGTTGAGAGTGCTGCTATGAACATTGGGGTACAAGTGCCCCTATGCATCAGTACTCCTGTGTCCCTTGGATAAATTCCTAGCAGTGCTATTGCTGGGTCATAGGGTAGGTCTATTTTTAATTTTCTGAGGAACCTCCACACTGCTTTCCAGAGCGGCTGCACCAATTTGCATTCCCACCAACAGTGCAAGAGGGTTCTATTTTGGGATATTTTTTTATCAGATTAAGAAAGTTTTCTTCTATCCCTAGTTTCCTAAAATGTTTTTTTAAAACAATGAATGGATATTGAATTCTGTCATTTTTTGTACCTAATAAGATAATCTTATGATCTTTCTTATATTTATGTTAATGTACTAAAATGCATTAATTGATTTATAAATGTTAATATAACATTTTATACCTGGAATGAACCCTACTTGCTTAAAATGTGTAATTATTTCTGTGTGTCACAGATTCGATTTTTTAATACATTATAAATGATTGCTGCATTTATGTATATGAGAGTTATTGGTCTATAATTTTCCTTTCCTATGATATCATTCTTAGGTTCATAAGAAAGTTAGGAATTCTTTCTATTTTTTTTAAATCTCTGGAAGAGTTTGAATACTATTTATGATATTTATTTCTTATCTAAATGAATTGAATCAAAGACTTTAACACCAGAACCATGTCTGAGCATCAGGAACCCTGGAGTAAGTATACTGTTTGGATAGAAAAGCTTCTACTAAGAGACTATAGTACTACAGGGGAAGGACAGAGTGAAGAGAGGAAGATGCTAAGAAGTTAGTGCTTCTGTTTGAATTCTAAGACATTTCTTTTGCAGTAAATCATAATGATTGCAAAAGAATCTTTACAGCATTCTGAAGACTTTGGAGCCCATATCTCAGTTTCAGGAAAAGAGGAATAATTACTAATTGTACCTTTAGAATTTATAACTACCAGTTGCTATGATTTCTAAAATATTACAAAATGTTTGAACTTTTGTAAGTTATGTTCCCTGTTATTCACTTTTTCATCTGAAAAATGTAGATAATAGCAGTACCTTTCTCATAGTAATGCTGTGAGAGCAAACAAATTAATACATGCAAATATGTGTGCCTATAATGTAGACAGTGCTCAGTAAGTTGTATAAATCATTAGTTTTATTAGCTATTATGAAGTCATTAATTCCTTCATGGCAAAAATACCTATTTTATAATTTTTTAAAAAATTTCTATCAGTGTCTATTTGAATATTTGGTACCTAATCATTTCTAAATAATGTTGAAAATAAATAAATGAAAATGTTTGTATGAAGTATTTTGCTTTTAAAAAGTGAGTTTTCATTAGTGTTAACTTCAAAAAACCAATGAATTCTTTTCACATTTGTAGACTACAGTATCTGATTCAGGTCAAGTAAAAATTCCACCCAACTATGTGATCTCTTTAAATCTTCTGATTCTCAATTTCCCCTTCAGAAGCTTGAGACAGTGATTGTATCAATTTAAAAGGTTTATTGTGAAAGATTAGATGTAGTGGATTTGAAATTAATATTTAAGCTAGCAAATACTATGCTATCATGCTTTTATGAAGCCCATGGTGGTAAAAGGGAGAAAAGAACCTTCTGGTCCCAAAGATAATAATTTGCTGTAAATTATTTATCCCATGTCTTCAACTTTTTATGCACCATGTCCACCCGTGGACAAAATAGCTTGGAACCACTGGAAGTGCTTGTCTCAACCAGGACTTGCCTCTGGCTGGATGGTGGAGATGGCATCATAAACCTTGATATTTAAAAAAAAAAAAAGTAAACCTTTTTTTCCTCTTTATGATTCAACAATTCTTTACATTTCTCAGTGCTCATTAAAATAAGTGCACCCTTAATCCCTTTATCTATTTCACCCATTCTGTGTTCCCACCTCACCTCTGGCAACCACCTGTTAGTTCTCTGTATTTAAGAGTCTGGGTTTTTGTTGTTGTTACTGTTTGTTTGTTTGTCTTTTTTTCTTTGTTCATTTGTTTCGTTTCTTAAATTCCACACATCAGTGAAATCATACAGCATTTGTCTTTCTTTCATCGACTTATTTCATTTAGCATTATACCCTCTGGGTCCATTCATGTTGTTGCCAGTAGCAAGATTCCATTCTCTTTTTATGGCTGAATAATATCCCATTGTGTATATGTACTGCATCTTCTTTATCCAGTCATCTATGGATGGACACTGGGCCATTTCCAAAGCTTGTCTATTGTACATAATGCTGCAATAAACACAAAGGTACATAAATCTTTCCAAATTAGTGTTTTTGTTTTCTTTGTGTAAACATCCAGTTGTGGAATTACTGGATCATGTAGTAATTCTATTTTTAAATTTTTGAAGAACTTCCATACTGCTTTCCTCAGTGACAGCACAAGTTTGTATTTCCACAAACAGTACACAAGGTGTTTTTTTTCTCCACATCCTCATCAAGATTTGTTGTTTCTTGTGTTTTTTATTTTAGCCATTTTGACAAGTGTACAGTGATATCCTAGCTAAGTTCATACTCAGTGGTGAAAAACTGAGAGATTTTTTTTTCTAAGATCTGGAACAAGACAAGGATGTCTACTTTCACCCCTTTTATTCAACACAGTACTGGAAGTCCTAGCCACAGCAGTCAGACTAGAAAAGGAAATAAAAGGCATATAAAGTGGGAAAAAAGAGGTAAAATTTTCACTATTTGAAGATGACATGATACTGTATATAAAAAACCCTAAAGATACCACAAAAAATACTTCTAGAACTAGAAAATGAATTCAGTAAAGCCACAGGGTGCAAAATTAATATACAGAAAGGTATTGTGTAGTGTATAGGAATACACTAATAATGAAGTAGCAGAAAAAGAAATTAAGAAAGCAATCCCATTTACAGTTGCACCAAAAAGAATAAAATGTCTAAGCAAAAACCTAACGAGGTGAAAGGTCTGTATTCCAAAAACTGTAAAACATTGACAAAAGAAATTGAAGATGGCGCAAACAAATGGAAAGATATTCCATGCTCATGGAACCAATACTGTTAAAATGTTCACACACAGGTTTTATGCAATGCCTATCAAATCCCAACAACGTTTTTCACAGAACTAGGAAAAATAATCATAAAATTTGCATGGAACCACAAAAGACTTGAATGGTCAAAGCAACCATGGAAAAGAAGAACAAAGCTGGAGGTATCACAATCCCAGATTTCAAGATGTACTGAAAAGCTGAAGAATGGTGCTGGCACAAAACACACAGATCAATGGAACAGAATAGGAAGTCCGTAAATAAACCCACATTTACATGGTCAATTAATCCACAACAAAGGAGGCAAGAATGTATGATGGGGAAAAGACAGTCTCTTCGATAAATGGTGCTGGGAAAACTGGACAGAATTCAGAACTCATTCATGCAACAGAATAAAACTAGACCACTTTCTTACACCATACAGAAAAATAACCTCGAAATGGATTAAAGAGCTGAGAGACCTGAAGCCATAAAACTCCTAGAAGGAAACTAATTTCTTTGACATTGGCCATGGAAGCATTTTTATCCCTGTGTCTCCTCTGACAAGGGAAACAGAAGTAAAATTAAACTGTTAGGACTACATCAAAATAAAAAGCTTTTTCACAGCAAAAGAAACCATCAATAAAACTATAAGGCAACCTACTGAGTGGGAGAATATATTGGCAAATGATATATTCAACAAGAGGTTAATATCCAAAATATATAAAAAAAATTACACAACTCAAAACCAACCCCCCCTCCCCCAATAATCCAGAGGGGAGAGAAGGATAGCTGTGGAGTAGGAAGACCTTAGGCTCATCTCATCCCATAAAAACAACTAACTAACTATCAAATGATGCTAAATACCTCAGAAGCCAACCTAAAGACAGAGAAAATTCTACAAAGAAAGGGGGAGAAAAGACCACATCAAAGAAGATAGAAGTGCAGAGATGTGGTTTAGGAGAGAAACAGATAATGGGTGCTGTGGAGGGGAGGGAGCAATGGTCATGGAGAGGGATGAGAGAGTGGGAGCACAGAGGGGAATGCACAAGAAGAACATTTTCCCAAAGCCATTGACCTGGAAAATGAGAGGGGTTGAATTTTGTGGGTTCTTGCAACGAGCATGGCTTAAAGTCTGGAGTTTTAAAAGTCAGAACACTTGGAACACTGCCCTGATTATGGAGGGAAGACAGGCAAATAACCCAGAGGAAGATACTGGAAACAGATCTGTAAGTGCCTGGAGCCCACAGTGGGGAGATTGTTCATTCTTCCCAGAATTTGTCCCTGAGAGGCAGCATACGTGGAGATGCTACCCTAGCAACTAAGGAGCTGACTGGCAGCATTTCTATTCCTGCCCCTCAACAGGAACACAGAGCCTTCTGAGGGAAGCAGCTCAGCACCAACACTAGCTGCCTAACTTGCTTACACCAAGCCCCACCCACCTGCACTGTGGCAGCACTGACCTTCTCAGTCACACTTGCCTCAGTCTTAGTACAGTTTCCTACCCCAGAAGACCAGCACAAACCCCTGCCCACACCAATTCTCCTGACCAGAGAGTTCTGCAGGACTGCAGTCCTGGTGTATTTGGTGTCAGATCCCATTTCACAAGGAGAACAGAGTACACCTAATTAAAATTCACCACATTCAGGCCAGGGACCAAACACTGCCCCCCAAAAAGCAAGGAGAGGCTCTACAGATGACTGACATGAAAGATAGAGCAGGCAAAACACAACAGGAGAATGTATGCAGCACACACGACAGATACTTACTGAAGTGTCAGGCTTTGGGCACTATTTAACCATTTCTTCATAAGGCTATTACTTTTAGGAGCAGGAGACATAACTGACTTTTCTAACACACATAAGTAGGCAGAGACTTAGATAGAATGCCAAGATGGAGGAATTCATCCCAAATGAAAGAACAAAATAAGGCCACAACTAGAGATCTAAGTGAAACACATTTAAGTAATATGCCTAATGGAGAATTGAAAGCAATAATCACAAATGTACTCAGTGGGCTGGAGAGAAGAATGGAAGATATCAGTGAGACCCTTACCACAGAGATAAAGGAGTTAAAAAAGAACCAGAGGTGAAGAGTGCAATAAACAAGATTGGAAACAGGCAGTAAACAACAGGTTGGAAGAAGCTGAAGAATGAATTAGTGAAGTAGAATACAAAACAATAGAAAATAATGAAGCTGAACCAAAGAAAGAAAGAAGAATTATGCAACATAAGAATAGACTTAGGGAACTCAGTGACTCCTTCAAATGTAATAACATTTATATTCTAGGAGTCCCACAAGAAGAAGAGAGAAAGGAGACAGAAAATTTATGTGAAGAAATAATACCTGAAAAGTTCCCTAATCGGAGGAAGCAAACAGATATCCAGATTCAGGAGGCACAAAGATCTCCCATCAAAATCAACAAAAGCATGCCAATGCCAAGACATATATTGTAATTAAATTTGCAAAATATAGTGATAAAAAAAATCTTAAAAGCAGCAAGACAAAATAAGTCCTTAACTTACAAAGGAAAACCCAAAAGGCTAGCTGGAAATTTTTCCACAAAAACTTGGCTAGCCAGAAGAGAGTGGCATGATATATGCAAATTGCTGAATAGGAAAAATCTGCAGCTAAGAATATTCTATCCAGAAAGACTATCATTCAGTATAGGAGAGATAAAGAGTTTCCCAGACAAACAAAAATTAAAGGAGTTCATGACCACTAAATCAGCCCTGAAAGAATATTAAAGGCGAGTCTTTGAATGCAAAGGAGAGACCAAAAATGACAAAGATAAGAAAGGATCAAAGAAATTCTCCAGAAACAATGATGGAACAAGTAATAAAATGGCAATAAATACATTTCCATAAGTAACTAATTTGAATGTAAGTGGAATAAATACTCTAATCAAAAGATATAGGTTGTGTCAGAATGGGTTAAGAAAAGAAACATGACCCAGCTATATTCTGCCTATAAGAGATTCATTTTAGACCTAAAGACACCTGTAGATTGAAAGTGAGGGGGTGAAGGAACATTTATCACACAAATGGATGTTGAAACAAAGCTGGAGTAACAACACTTACATCAGACAAACAAATATTGTAAAAAGGGACAAAGAAGGGCGTTATATAATCACAAAGGGGACAATCCAATAAGAAGATATAGCAATTGTAAATATTGATGCACACAACAGGGGATCACCCAAATATATGAAACAATAGCAAACATAAAGGAAATAAATGATAATAATACAATAATAGTAGGGGACTTTTAACACCCCACTCACACAATGGAGATAGATCATCTAAACAGAAAATAAAGAAACAATGGCTTTGAATGACACAATAGACGAGACAACTTAAAAGATATATTCAGAACATTTCATCCTAAAACAGCAGAGTACACATTCCTGTCAAGTGTACATAGAACATTCTCCAGAATAGATCACATATTAGGTCACAAAACAGGCCTCAACAAATACAAAAAGATTGATATCATACCATGCACCTTTTCTGACCACAACGCTATGAAACTCGACATCAACCACTGGAAAAGATTTGGAAAGACTGCAAATACATGCAAATACATGGGGGTTAAACAACATGCCACTAAACAATGAATGGGTCAACCAGGAAATCAAAGAAATAAAAAAGATACATAAAAACAAATGAAAATGAAAACATAAAGGTCCAAAACCTTTGGGATGCAGCAGATGCTGTCTTAAAAGGTAAGTATATAGCAATAAAGGACTATGTCAAGAAGCAAGAAAAATCTCAAACAACCACCTAACCTTACACCTAAAGGAGTTAGAAAAAGAACAATAAACGAAGCCTAAGCCAGCAGAAAGAAAGAAAGAATAAAAGAGCAGAAATCAATGATATAGAAACTAAAAAACAAACAAAAAATGGGAGCTGGTTCTTTGAAAAATTTAATAAAATTGATAAACCTTTAGCCAGACTTATCAAAAAGAAAAAAAAGGACCCAAATTAATAAAATCACAAATTAGAAGAAATAGCAACCAACAGCACAGAAATAGAAACAATTATAAGAGAATATTATGAATAACTATATGACAGCAAATTGGATAACCTGGAAGAAATGCATAAATTCCTGCACACATTTGGCTATCAAAACTGAAACAGGAAGAATTTGAAAACTTGAACAGATAGAACAGATAAGTAACCTGTAAAGACACTGAATCAGCAATCAAAGAACTCCTATCAAACAAAAGTACATGGCCTGATGGCTGAAGTATATGGCCAGGTGTATTCTACCAAAAGTTTAAAGAAGAGGTAATACCTGTTCTTCTCAAACTATTCCAAAAATAGTAAAGGAAGGAAAACTTTCAAATTCATCTGATGAGGCCAGCATTATCTTGATACCAAAACCAGATGAAGATTCCACTGAAACAGAGAACTATAGGCCAGTATTCCTGCTGAACACAGATGCAAAAATGGTCAATAAAATACCAACAAACTGAGTCCAATAATACATAAAAAAATTATTCACTGTGATCAAGTGGCACATATTTCTGGGTTTCAAGGGTGGTTCAATATTTGCAAATCTATCAATGTGATACACCACATTAATAAAAGAAAGGATAAGAACCATGTGATCATTTCAATAGACACAGAAAAAGCATTTGACAAAGTACAACATCCATTCACAATAAAAACCCTCAGTAAAGTACATTTTAGAGGGAACATACCTCAGCATAATAAAGGGGATATATTAAAAACCCACACTTAAAACCATTCTCAATGAGGAAAACTTTAAAGCTTTTCCTCTACAGTCAGGAATAAGGGATGTTCACTCTCACCACTGTTATTTAACATCAGTACTGGATGTCCTAGCCACAGCAATCAGACTATAAAAAGAAATAAAATGCATCCTAATAGGCAAAGAAGTAACACTTTAATGATTTATACAAAGAATACAAAAATACTAAATCAAAGGGATACATACACCCCACTGTTTACAGGAGCATTATCTACAGTACTCAAATTATGAAAACAGCCCAAGTGTCCAGCAACTGATGAACGGATAAAAAGAAATCGTGCATATATACAATGGAATGTTACTCAGCCTTAAAAAAAGAATGAAATCTTGCCATTTGCAACAGTGTGGATAGAGCTAGAGAGTATTATGCTAAGCAAAATAAGTGAGAGAAAAATACCATATGATTTCACTCATATGTGGAATTTAAGAAAGCAAACAAATGAGGAAATGAAAGTAAAAACAGAAAAGGCACACCAAAAACAGAAAAGGCACACCAAGAAACAGAGAAGAAACTGATGATTACCAGAGGGTAGGTGGGTGTGGGGATAGGTTAAATAGGTGATGGGGATTAAAGAGTGCACTTGTTGTGATGAGCACAAGGTGATGTATGGAAGTGTTACAGTACTATATTGTATACATGAAACTAATATAACAAATAGCTAAAAATCAAAAAACATAAGAACTAGTAAGTGCTTCTGAGGAGAGGGAAAAAGAAGCTGTTATGCACTGTTGGTTGGCATATAAACTGGTGCTGCCACTGTGGAAAACAATATGGGGCTTCCTCAAAACATTAAAAATAGAATTACTATACAATTCAGTAATTCCACTACTGAATATTTACCCAAAGAATACAAAAATATTCGCACCTTGATGCTTATTGCAGCATTATTTACAATAGCCCAGATATGGAAGCAAACCAAGTATCCATCTATAGTTGAATGGATGAAGAATATGTTGCGTGTGTGTGTGTGTGTGTGTGTGTGTGTGTGTGTGTGTGTGTGTAAAATGAAAAAAGAATTTTAAAGACATTTTACCTGTCCTTATATGTTATTTGACTTTGAAATCCTTAATCCAAATCTGATGCTGGCTTGTTTTTAGACAGAGTTCAAGAATAGAGGAACAGATGTTGAAATATCTATTGCTCATAGTAGCAATTAAATAATTAAGTTATCGATGCCTTTCAGTTCTAGAAAAAAAAAAGTTTTTAATAGTGAAGCTCAAAGAACAACTGAGAAAGGCTTCTCATCATAAAATATTCCATTTTTTATGTCATTTAAAAAGGATTATTCATAGGAAAGTAAATATTAACTTTAATAGCAATAGGTGTTGTATATAAAAAAATGAGGAACATTTGAAGACCTAGACAAAATAAGAATATATTTTTGTCACCAAAATATCAAATGAGAGGACTGTGTTCCACTGAGTTTAAATTCTATACATCCAAACAAATTCTATAAAAATATTATATTCTGTAATTCCAGTACAGAGTATTGTGTCACTTGGGAATAGAAGGCAATTTTTTTCTGGAACAATTTTTTCTGCATAAAAGTTGCATACATACTAGCTAATCCATCAAACAGTTACTGTGCGTCCTCTGCCTTTTCATTTTATGGGCTATTCTGGCTTATGGGACTACATACTATGTTTCATTTCTCTAAGCAAATGTTTACCCATTTATTTTAAAACCTTCTGAAGAATGAATGAATTTAATATGGTGGGCATTTCATTTAAAGGTATAATATTGACAATATGGAAAATATACTTAGCAATATTCCCTTAGATATGTATTCCTCTCGGTGACTGTAGATGCTATTTGCTAAATGAGAAGTAATACATAGCTTCCATTCTGGTATTTACTGAATTTCTTTTGTTTAAAAGGCAGAAATCCACAAAACTGATTTCATAATAAAATGTAACCTAGAACTGCCTATGCATTGTACGTAAGTTTAAATATATTTTTCTTTTTGAAAGCCATCAGCTTATACTTTGGTTTTGGTACAAATAGAACTTTTAACACATGGAGAGTCGTAGGAACTCTTGTTAAGTTATTAATTTTGAAAGAAAAACTCGGTATATGTAGATGAATAGCAACAAACGTGGTAATGAAATAAACTCCATCAGAAAATCAGAAACTAAAAAAAAATGATGGTAGGGTAGTCAGAGGCTGAATTCTAGCAAACTCGAACTTCTTTATTCTATACTAGTTGTAATGTTGTACATTATGGTTACATTCTATCAGGTCACATTCTATAGTTCCTGGTACATAATAGGTGTTCAATATACAATTGTTGAATAAGTTTTGAATAAGAATAATCTATTGAAATAATCTATTGAAAAATAATTTAATGAAATGCAAATTCTTAAACTTATTTACCTGTGAAAGAAAGCAATACTCAGTGCAACTACCTTGTAACACATTTGGTTCCCCAAATGCTTTGTAACTTCTCTTTTCTTTAATACGAATCTTAGTTGTGTGAAAATAATACAAAGGGTTCCTATGGACTTGTTACCTAGTTTTCCCCGATGGTGATATCTTGGAAAACTATATAGCACAATGTCACAACCAGGATATTGGCAACAATACAATCAAGACACAGAACATTTTCAACACTACAAGGCCTCTCCTGCTGCCTTTTTATCACCATATCCACTTTACCCCTGACAATCACACTTCTCCTCATATACTGGCAACCCCTAATCTTTCCTCCATTTCTATATTCTTTTCATTTCAAAGAGTATTTTATTGGCACAAATGTATAGCATATACCCTCTCTCTTTTTGTGTTTTTTTTTTTTTTTATAACTTAGCATGATTTCCTCAATATTTGTTAGGTTGTTGTTTGTATCTATAGATTATTACTTTGTATTGCTGAATAATTTTACAGAGTATGAATGTGCCACAGTTTTTTTAACCACACATCCATTAATGGACATCTGGGTTGTTTCTAGGTTTTTACTGGTATGAATAAAGCTGCTATAAATATGCATGTGTACAGGTTTTTTTCTGTCAACATTGGTTTTCATTTCTCTAAAATAAATGCCCAGGAGTGCAGTGGTTGTATAGTATATGGTAATGACAAGTTTAGCTATGTAAGTAATTTCTATTTTCCAGAATGGCTGTACCAGTTTACATTCCCAACTGCAATGTATGAATCATCAAGTTGTACATTCATGTCAGTATTTGGCATTGCCAGGATTTTTAATTTTAGCCATTTTGATACATATGTAGTTATTAAATCCATTGGGGATTTAATAGCATTTCCCTAAATGGCTAATGATAAACATTTTTTCATTTGCTTACTTGACATGTGTATATCCTCATTTGTGAAACATCTATTCACATATTTCTTTTTATTTTTTATTAAACATTTTTTTAATGTTTATTTTTTTGAGATAGGGAGAGAGAGAGAGCAAGAGAGAGAGCGAGCACACATGAACAGGGTTGGGGCAGAAGGAGAGAGAGAAAGAATCCCAAGCAGGCTCCATGATGCCAGCACAGAGTTTTCTGTGGGGCTTGAACCCACATTATCGTTCAGCTATGGATTTGTTCATAGTTTGAGTTTGTGAGACAGAATAGTATTGATGATGTTAATCCATGGGCAATTATTAGGGCTGTTGCTGCCATATAGCTTCATGGTGTTTGATAAGAACCGCCACAATGGCTTATGGATGAGTATGCGATTAGGGATTTTAGATCTGTTTGGCGTAGGCACATAGAGCTTGTTATAATTATTCTTGATAGGGATAATATTAGGAAAGGGATGCAATTTGGTCTGTTAGTGGATTAAGTAATATTGTAATATGTATTATTCCATACCCACCTAGTTTCAGGAACACAGCGGCAAGTACTATCGATCCAGCAATAGAGGTTTCTACATGTGCTTTGGGTAATCAGAGATGTAATCCATATAGAGGTTTTGTTTTGTTTTTTTTTTTTTAATTTTTTTTTCAACGTTTATTTATTTTTGGGACCGAGAGAGACAGAGCATGAACGGGGGAGGGGCAGAGAGAGAGGGAGACACAGAATCGGAAACAGGCTCCAGGCTCTGAGCCATCAGCCCAGAGCCTGACGCGGGGCTCGAACTCACGGACCGCGAGATCGTGACCTGGCTGAAGTCGGACGCTTAACTGACTGCGCCACCCAGGCGCCCCAATATAGAGGTATTTTTACTATAAATACTATTATACAAGCTAATCAAAGGAAGATATTAGATCAAGTGGTTGAGATTGGTTCAGTTCAGTATTGTGTGATTAGAAAATTTAGGGACCCTGATGCGTTTTGGAGATATACTAAAGCGACTAGTAGAAGTAATGAACCTACTAGGGTGTAGAATAGAAAGTAAAGGCCTGCGTTTAGTCGTTCTGTTTGATTACCTCATTGGGTGATAATAATCAGAGTGGGCACTAGTTTGGCTTCAAATAAAATATAGAACATAATTAGCTCGATGGCAGTAAAGGTTATAATTAGGAATAGTTGTAAAAGGGTGAGTATTGTGATGTATAGTTTTTTGGGGCTAGGGTTTCTTTTGATAAGTGTGATTAGCTGGCTGTAAGTATTAGTGGTAGGAGTCATGCTGTTAACGCCAGGAGGGTTGAAGCACGTGGGGCTGCATGAGACCATGATCTGAGCTGAAACCAAGAGTCAGACACTTAACCAACTAAGCCACCTATGAATACATAAATACATGAATAGGGATTCATGTATTCCTAATTGAATTTTTCTAACTATACTTTGTGGGGTTTTTTTTATTGTTGAGTTTTGAGAGTTTATTATATATTCTAAATTCTAGTCCTTTGTGAGATATGTGCTTTGCAAGTATTCTTGTTCAGTTTTTCTTTTCTTCTTCTTAACAGTCTTGCACAATTTTGTGCAATTACAACTCATCAGTTTTTTCTTCTTTTTTTTAATGTTTATTTTTGAGAGAGAGAGAGAAAGAGCTGGGGAGGGGCAGAGACAGAGAGAAACAGGATCTGAAGCAGGCTCTGTGCTGACAGCGGAGAGCCTAGTGTAGGGCTTGAACTCCTGAACTGTGAGATCGTGACCTGAGCTGAAGTCATATGCTTAAACCGACTGAGCCACTCAGGGGCCCCAATTCTTTCTTCCTTTCTTTCTTAGATTTCATTTTTAAGTAATCTCTACATTCAACATGGGACTCGAACTTACAACCTCAAGGTCAACAGTCATGTGCTCTACCAACTGAGCCAGCCAGGTGCCCAATTCATCAATTTTTCTTTTACACATTGTGTGTTTGGTGTCAAGTCTAAGAACTCTTCGCCTATCCCTATATCCCAAAATTTTTTCTCCAGTTTGTTCCAAAAGTTTTATAATTTTATATTTTGCATTTGGATTTGTACTTTATTTTGAGTTAAGTTTTGTATAGATTTCAGATTTAGATTGTGTGTGTATGTATTTTACAAATATATATGTCTATGAGATGTCCATTTTTTTCCATTGAATTGCTTTCTCATATTCATCAAAAATTATATTTGTGTGACTCTCTTTCTGGGTTCCCTGTTCTGTTGTACTGATTGATATGTCTATCTCTCTACCAATACCACATGGTCTTGATTTTTATAGCTGTATAATAAATCTTGAAATTGAGTAGAATGATTCCTACCACTTTATTTTTTTTCCAAAATTGTGGTAGTTATTTTAGTTTATTCACCTTTCCATATATATATTAGAATAATATTTTCTATATTTACTGAAAATTTTTATGGGATTTTGAAAGTAAATACATTAAAGTTGTATAGCAATATGGTGAGAATTGACATCTTAACCATATTGAGTTTTCCTACTCATGAGTTTGATGTATTGGTCCACTTTTCTAAAAAAATTTTTTCATTAGTGTTTTGTAGATATCAATATACAGAATCTTTGCATGTTTTGTTAGCCATCCATCTCAGTATTTCATATTTTTTGAGTGATTACAAATAAATTACATTTTTAATTTTAGTTTTTATGTCTGTGTTCATTTGAGGTATGCATAAATGCAATTTATTTTTTAAAATGTTTATCTTATATTCTGCCACCTTGCTTAACCTACTTATTAGTTGTAGGATTTTGTTTTTTGCAGACTTCTTAAAATTTTATACAAAATATGACAATTAAGTCATCTGCAAAAGGGACACTTCTGTCTCCTCCTTCCTCAGGTACAGGTTCTTTTCTTTTTTGCCTTCTGTGGCTGAACTTCAGGCTTTATGTTGGATGAGAGTGGTGAGAGCAAAAATCCATGAAGTGTTCTCAGTTTTAGGGAGAAACCATTAATTTTTTCTGCATTAAATGTAATGTTGGTGGGGTTTTTTTTTTGTATTCTTTTTATTAAGTTGAGGAAATTTTCCTCTATTGTCATCGTAAATGGGTTTTGAATTTTGTCAATTGCTTTTTCTGCATGGATTTATAAGATCATGTGATTTTTCTTCTTTAGTCAATTAATTTGTCAAATCACCATCATTAATTTTCAAATATTGAACTGTTTTTGCATCTTTGGAATAAACTTTGCTTGGTCATGGTGTATAATTCCTTTTTACAGTGCTGAATTTTACTTACTAATATTTAGTTAAGAAAATTTTCTTACGTACTCATGATGGATATTGAAGTCCTCTCCATTCTATTTTCCAAAAGTGAATGTGTAGAATTAGTGATAATTCTTTAACTTTTTGGTAGAATTCTACAGTGTAATCTTCTGAGCATGGAGATTTCTTTATCTGGGAGCTTTTAAATTATGACTTCAATTTTCTTAATTGTTAGAGTATTATTTAAATTATCTCATGATGGGTATGTTGTTGTAGTTTGTATTTTGAGGAATTGGTCCATTTCACCTAAGCTATCAAATTTATTTGTGTATACAGAGTGTGCAGTGATCCTATTTTACTTCTAGTTTTGGTAATTTGTATCTTTTTTCTTTTGTTCTCTGTCAGTCTTGCTCAAAGTTTGCCAATTATTGACTTTTTCAAAGTACCAATTCTTATTTTCATTAATTTTCTTATTGTTTTTCATTTTCATTTTCATTTATTTCTGTTTGATTTCCTTTCTTCTGGTTGTTTTGGGTGTGTTTTGGTTTTCTTTTTCTATATTCTGGAAGTGAGAGTTTAGATTATTGATTTGAGACTTCCTCTTGTCTAGTGCATATATTTAGTGCTATACATTTTTCCCCAGCACTGCTTTAGCTGTGTCTCTCAAATTTTGATTTGTTCTATTTTCATATTAATTCAGTTCAATGGGTTTTTCAACCCATTTGCTTTTTAACAATGAATTTTTAGAAATTTGTTGTCTAGTTTCTAAGTTTTTAGAAATTTTCCTGTTCTGGTTCTGTTAGAGATTTCTGTTTTGACTCCATTGTGGTAGAGGAACATACTTTATATGATTTCAGTTCTTTTAAGCTTTTTGAGATGTGTTTTATAGTCCAGGATTTAGCCTCGCTTGGTGTATGTTCTGTGGGCACTTGAAGAAAATGTGTATTCTGCACTTTTTGGGTAGGCTGCTCTGTAAGTGTTGATTAGATACTGTTGCTTGATGGTGCTTTTAAGATGATTTTGTATTTAGCTGTTCTTTTAATTGTTGGGTGACAGGTGTTGAAGTTTCCAATAATAATTGTGTGTTTGTCTATTTCTATGCATTCTATACATTTGCTTCATATTTTTGTAGCTCTCTTGTTTGGTGCACACACATTTAGGATTGCTGTGTCTTGCTGGTAGATGGACCACTTTATCTATGTGATGTTTCTCTCCATCTCTTTCCTTTGAAGCCTACCTGATTAGACATCGATATAGTCATTTCTATTATCTTTGATTGTTTATATTATATATCCATGACCATCCTTTACTTTTAAACCTGCCTGAAGTGTTATATTTGAAGGGAGTTTCTTATAGGTAACATATACTTGGTTCATGTTTATTAATCCATTCTGCCAATTTATATCTTTTATTTAGTACATTTAGAAAATTTACATTTAATATAATTTTGATATGTTAGGCCTATAATTTATCATGTTATTAATTTGTTGTTGTTTTTCTGTTTGTTCACCAGGTTTTTTTGTTTGTTTCTTTTTCCTATTCTCTTATGGGTTGCTTGAACAATTTTTTAGAATTCTATTTTTATCTATCTTGAGTGTTTTTGAGTATATTTCCTTTTATAGTTTTTTAGTGGTTGATGTAGGTTTCTATATATATATATATATTCCATATATATATATTCCATATATATATATTCCATATATATATATATATATATATATATAACTTATCAAAGCCTGCTGTTTATTTAATTTCACCAAATAGAGCAAAACATAGAAACCTTAGCTCCTTTTATATGTTTACCCTCCCTAATTAGAATATAATTGTCTACATCTAGATCTACATCAAACATTGCTATAATATTTGCTTTCAACTGTAAACGTTATTTAGAACACTTAAAATGAAAAGGTTCATCTATTGCTTCTCACATTTTTGTTTTACATGACCTTTTTTCCTTCTTATGTTCTAAAGTTTCTTCTTTTATAGCTTTCTCACAGTTTGTAGAACTTCCTCTAACCATTTATTAGGGTAGGTATACTGGCAACCCAAGCTATGAATATTTCTGAAATTCAAAGTGTCATCATCTCCCCTTTATTCCTAAGGAATATTTTCACTAGATATAGGATTCTGGGTTGAAAGTTCTTTTCTTTCAGTACTTAAAACATTTTAATATTTTTTTTAAGTTGATTTATTTTTTGGGAGAGAGAGAGAGAGAAAGAAAGAGAGAGAGAGAGAACCAGCAGGAGAGGCTGAGAGAGAGAGAGAGGGACGGAGGATCTGAATTGGGCTTTGTGCTGACAGCAGAGAGCCCAATGTGGAGCTCGAACTCATGAGCCAGCCATGAGATCATGACCTGAGCCAAAAGCGGATGCTTAACCAACTGAGTCACCCAGGCACCCTGTCAGCACTTAAAACATTTTATACCATTTCCTTCTGGTCTCAGTAGTTTCTAGTGAGAAATCTAGTGTAATTTGAATTGTATTTCTTTTCCCCTACACGTAAGGTGTCATTTCTCTCTCAATACTTTCAAGATTTTTTTTTACCCTTCATCTATAGTTCTCAAGAGTTTAACTATTATTTGTATTGGTATGCAATTCTTTGAGAACAGGGTTTGATTGGGCTTTTTTTTCCCCCTATGTCTGTTGGCATTTGGGGGTTACTGGTTTTCTTAGCTCTAAATCTGGGATATGTGAGACAAAAAGAAAACCAATTATAACTGTGTTATATCTTGGGTCCCAAGGTTCCTAATTAATCTATGTTCTCTCCCCCTTTCAGGGTCTATTATGTCTGCTTTATATGTAATGTTTATTTTTTTTAATTGTCTACAGTATTTTAATTGTTTTAATAAAAAGAGGAATAAAAAAAAACCACCCACTACTCCATATTCTTGGAACTAAAAGTACTTCTGTAATATTGTCTTAAAAGTCATATTCTTGTATATCCATGTTACTCCAGGGACCTATTACAGAACAGGCCAAAAATAGTAAATGTACTAAAAGAAACATGTTTTGTTGTTAGCTTAACTATAATGATTAGTGTATATGTGACTACTTTGAATATTTTTGTTTAACAGCGCTACCTGCTCAAGACATGTGAATAGAAAAGCAAACAAACAAAAATAAAATTTATTCTAAAATACTAAGGTTTATGCTATATAATGGTGTAAAGCTTCTGCTAAATTTTTTTGATAAGGTAATTATCCTTATATATATGTGGCATTTCTCTCATGCATATTATATTTTCCTTCTCAGGATATTTTTTATATCTTTTTTTTCAATTTCACATCATTTTGTTAACAATTATGTCTTTTAATGCTAGTTATTTAAATGAACAGATTTCTCGTTTATTGCTTTCTCCGGCCTCTATGCATCTGTAGCCAGCATCTTGCCTTAGATCTTTGTTTTCCTACAGAAAAAGGGTGATATGGGCTTTAGAATCAAACTGATTGGGAATTGGAATTCTTGCTTGTAACCTGGATTGTATAAACTTGAGCAAATCATTAGTCTTTCTGAGCCTTGCCTCGTGTAAAATGCCAATAATAATATTATGACACTATATCTTGTTAAGAAAACTGTTTGTGAAAGCAGGGAGCCTGTGCCTACAACACACTAGAGGCCATACAAATGTTAGTTTTCTTTTTTTTTTCTGTCTCTCTCTCTTAATTAAATAAATGTAAGTAAATGAAAAGCAACTTTCTTATATGTACATGTTTTAGGTTAATAAATCTCCCTTTCCCCCCCATCATTTTGTTACCCTTAACACACTTACACTGGAAGATCCCTACATTTCGATTTTGTTTTCTCTATTAGTTTCTGCGTTTTATCCTCAGTTTCTGCTCTCTCTTATAACAGCTTAATATCCAGTTTATCTAAAATCTCTTTCTACTTTATTAATTTTTTTTCAACGTTTATTTATTTTTGGGACATAGAGAGACAGAGCATGAACGGGGGAGGAGCAGAGAGAGAGGAAGACACAGAATCAGAAACAGGCTCCAGGCTCTGAGCCATCAGCCCAGAGCCTGACGCGGGGCTCGAACTCACGGACCGTGAGATCGTGACCTGGCTGAAGTCGGACGCTTAACCGACTGCGCCACCCAGGCGCCCCTCTTTCTACTTTATTAAGTAGATAGGAAGATATGACTTAGTATTAATCCTATAATTGTAATATATTTGTACATTTGACACAAAGACGGTTATATGTGATATAGTAGAAAGGACAGGAATTTAAAGGATTAAAAATTTTATGTATATTATGATAACTAGGTCATAAAAAGATAGCCCTGGACTTGCCAGATCAAAAGTTATCAGTGGTTGTTTCTCTTGTCTAAACTTTCTACTGCGGTAGATGGGGGGGGGGGGGGAAGGAAAACTTAATATTTCAACATAGAAATTAGGTTTTTCAAAGTAGTGTTTTGTAACAATGGATCTTTATTCAAAAGTATTTTTGTAAAACATTAGTAATAATTACATATTCTTTCCACACCCAGGGTATATGTTCATTTGTGCTTAAGCATGAGAAATAAATTAATTTCACAAATAAGAGTGATGTCTTCCATTAATGACAAGTAGTCACTAAAATTTTAGTGCCCAAGGACCATTTTATAAAATCTAAATATGTTGTTGATGGCAGAACAAAAAACACTGACACTTGGAGAGATGAGAGGCAGAACACTTTGTTACTTACAGCTCTGAACAAGAGAAAGCCAGCAGGCAGGGCCAAGCAGGGAATAGTGTAGGGACAGGGTAACAGCAAGCTGGAGCTCTGAGGGCACCCTATGGATAGCAAGTGGTATAGGGTTAACTGGGGTTCCTGAGCTCCCTGTTGATTGGCTGGTCTGAATAATTTCTTGGTCTCTGGGGCATAGGGACGGTCCCTACTTGTCTGATACCTGGCCTTAGGATGATTAAGGCAGACAGGTGCACAGTGGCCTGGAGCTTGAGGGCCTGATAAAGAGGTGGCTGGAATGAATAAGTCATGGAAATAAAAGGAACAGCATAAGGAATATAGTTGGTGATATTGTAAATGTTTTGTATGGTGACAGATGGTAGCTACACTTGTGATACGCATTGATTGCATAATGTATAAAGTTGTCAATCACTGTTGTACACCTAAAAGTAATGTAACATTACAGTATTGTGTGTCAACTGTGCTCAAATTAATTGTTTTAAAAAAGAAGTGGTTTGGTATATACTTAATCAGCTGCTCAAGAAGGGACACTAACCTGCGGTAGCCAGGGCCTCAAAACTGGGTCAAGACAACATATAAAAAATTATATAAAAGGACCTGTCTGGTTCAGTAGCAGGGACTGATTTCCATGATTCTTTGTGCTTCTCTGTTGAAAATACCATTGTGTACATGATAATATTCAGTAGATATGACTATTATAAATGAAATTTGGGGCTTATTTACCTATCTATTTATTTACTGATTTGTACTCACTGTTGCTTGGTGTTTGTGTGATAATATATTTTTATGTATTGGTGAAGGATCTAATTTAATTCTTCCCTCTGCTCCCAAGATTACCAGGAATATAATAGTCACAGCTTTAATAGAAAACTAAGTTATAAAGAAAACTTTTGATGAGGTCAGGTGTGCTTTGAATAGCATTCAAAACAAAAAGAAAAGTAAAATTAAAATATTTTATCACTTGAATGTTTCCAATTGTCACAATTCTCCTTGACTTTTGCTAAATAATGATTGTTCTTCACTGAATAGCTTCCACCTGTGAAAACCTCTTGAAATGCTAAGTTTGAATTTTGATAGACTTGTTTGTTTTCCTTATTTTGTATTGAGGTTTTGGAAAATAAATTTAAGTGAAAAGTTCTCTAAGTGACACTCTCTTATCTGTGTGATTGAAATGGCTGTATTTTAGAAAAGACGGTCTGGTCATTTCAGTAGTCTTTATGCACTAATCTGTTGGCTGTAGAATAACTCCAAGAGAATGCTATACAGTTGATTGAGGAGCTGGTCAGAGAAAACAGATTGATTGCACAGGTGTCCAAAGCCTTGGTGGTTTCAGGTGCTATTTTTTTTTTTTCAGTCATTAAGCCCATAAAGCTTTGTATTGGCTACTCATTGTTGAAATACCTCATACACATTTGTGAAGGCCAAAACTACTGATGTGGGCCAAAATTGTGGGTAGCTGCCTGGATGAGGATTCTTTTATATAATTGTGAAGTATATGGCACATAACAGATAAAGGAAAGGGGTCAAAAATGCTAAGAAAATGTTGAGAATAAACACTAGTATTGCTTTCTTTCTTCTCTCGTTTTCCCTCTCTTTACCCTTTGCCTTCCTACAACCTATTTCCTAATAAATCATGATGATAATAACAATGGCAATGCATTTGAACGAACAACTATGTAATCCTGTAAAACTACATATTAGTTATCAAGTGGATTAACTGTAGAATTTTTATAGAGGTATTTTCTGTTGACTTCAAGAGAAGGATAAAATGGATTTCTCTGAAGTGGCACAGAAATCTGATATTATGCTGAAAAAGAAAGTCTATACCATACTATTGCAAATGTTCTTCATTATTTTGTCCAGGGAATTAGATTTTTCTGATGTAAAGCCCATTGCTGGAGAAAGCTACACTAGGGATCACTTCTGCTGAAGGAATAAAATGAGTTTATGGAAAAATTTGAAACTCTATTAAAGGATTTGTCTGCATTGTATAGTGTCAGCTATTAAAAACTTTATCAGTGAAATGCATATAGTATATATTAGGAATAAAATGCCCTTTTGTATATATTAAGTAAAAATAGCCTAGATAAAATAGAGACCTACTAAACAAGAAATGTAGATTTAAATAACATCATTCTTGTTCCAAATATAATAAAGATATACAAACTAGCCTTTAGTCCTTAAATGTAATGCTTCCTAAGCACTATATTTTGTATATTTGATTTTTAAAACTATACTAATTTCCAGTGAGAACTGATACCGATTCCTTTTCTTCTCCTATAGGTCATGAAACGTAACCATGTGACTGAGTGACCTCCTATGTAAGATTGTAACATTAATGAATAGGACTCTTTCTCATTAAGTTATAAATGCCCCTGGTTGCCTTAGCATGCATCATTTCTCAATATACTTATTTTTAAAAATATTGTTTGATGTTTATTTTGAGAGAGGGAGAGCACAAGCAGGGGAGGAACAGAGACAGGGAAACAGAATCCGAAACAGGCCCCAGGCTCCAAGTTGTCAGCACAGAGCCCGATGCGTGTCTCAAACCCACGAATCCATGAGATCATGACCTTAGCTGAAGTCAGACACTTACCCGACTGAGCCACCCAGGTGCCCACTAAATATACTTATATAATGATTCGATTAGGAACCTGTTTAAATTAAATATTTTTTTTTCCACTTTGCTATCCAGTTAAAGATCTTGAAGGGGAAAAGTCCCTGGAAATTTCTGTTAGCCTTTCTAAGACTGAGTTATAAGAATGAGCTTCTTCTCATGTCCCTCCCCCCACCCATTATTATAAAATTAGAAAAAAAAACAATTGGCTTTATATCAAAGACACAGGCAATTATATTCTCTCCTTTAAGCCCTAATGAAACTTTAGTCAGTTAAAACTCGTTGATATTATACACTCTCTAGCCATTTTTTTTATTTATTTAAAAAAATTTTTTTAACATTTATTTATTTTTGAGACAGAGAGAGACAGAGCATGAACGGGGGAGGGGCAGAGAGAGAGGGAGACACAGAATCCGAAGCAGGCTCCAGGCTCTGAGCCATCAGCCCAGAGCCGGACGTGGGGCTCGAACTCATGGACCGCGAGATCATGACCTGAGTTGAAGTCGGACGTTTAACCGACTGAGCCACCCAGGCGCCCCTCTAGCCATTTTTAAGGAAGTGGTTTAGATGAATAAATCAGGTTTGATCTCTTTGCAGTGTTGTGGCTTCTTCATGTAAGTCTGAAAATATGCATTTTGCCTGTAATTCCTTCTGGATTTAAATAAGATTCTGTTGAGTGTGGTTGTGCATCATTGATCAGAGTTGGGAAAAATTGGATTAAATTCTCACTAAACTTCAAATTCTCAAGGCCAGATAGCCATTGCATTTCTTGCATCATATCAACCACTTAACATGCCCAATGGAGACGTGCCCAATAACTTGTTACTTGTATTTCAATGAAGATGGGTTATACCCAACTTTGGTGATTGGTGCCATAAATTGCAAATAACTAGTACTTAGATCTCCCAGCCAGACTTCTTGCAATATGTCAATGTTTTCAAGAGTCAGGAAATGAGGCATCCTAAAATAGAAACCAAATTGCTCACATCTATTGAGAAATTGATTTTGAGGTTTCCATAGCTTTTCAGTGAAGACTTAGAATGCTCTTAACTTAACAGGCAATATAGTTTAGAGACAGAATACGACTGAGGAATTTCTTTCATTATAAAATCAGAAGGCTACTAAAACCACTGAGACATTAGGGCTTTATGTTTTAGACAAAATAACTATAGCAGTCTGTGTGTTGGATTCACAATCCTGGGTGAAATTTACTCAGAAAAGAAATTACCAGATGGCTTAAATAATTTTCCATAATTTTAGAAGTATGAAGATATCCTTATAGTGTAATATAAGTGTGAAGAAGATTCCAAAACTTTAGCATGCGCTTCTGCATATATAAGAAATGGAGTGATAAGAGCTTATCTAACTTAGGCTATATTGACACATCCTTTGTGTGCTTGGTGGAGATGTTAAAGTATTACAGGATATTTATATGTGCTAATAAATGTATTATTTAAATCTGCATCTGCCCACATATTCACCACACAATAAACAGAAAGCAAAGGAGCTATCACTGTGAATTACCTTCCTCTTTCATGGAAATCCAGATTTGTTGAAATGTGATGTTCAATTTTATCTGATACCATAGGGATATATTTTGATGGAAAGCTCTAAAGATGTGAAAATGTTACACAATAAAATTTAAATCAGGTTATTTATTTGGTTTTATCTGCAGAATGAGGTGATAAGTAGTGACTCAATGTATGAAATCCAGTACAATGAAAAAAATAATATAAAAACCTTCAAAATAAACTCTAGGTAAAGGGATATCATTTTTTCGCTCTTCTACTTTTGTTTATTATCAAAAAACTACAAGACTAAATTAGAGATGCTTTTGTCTCCTGAGAATTGCCTTGTTGAGTCACTCAAGTATGTATTCTACCCCGTTTTCAGAATTATAAAGATTGCTGTATTAGTCATTTTGAGGGTGATATAAAGACTGTGTAATATAATGATTAAGATTAATGATCTGAAAAGATAGGAATTACTAAAAAAACTCCCTGGCAGACCATGCATGAATAACGTATTGATTTGTTTTTAATGTTACTCAGCATTTAAAATTCTATACCATCTTTTTGAATGCTAAAAGAATAAAATACAGTTTTGAGTCTAAATATGAAACTTGCAATTTCAAGTATAGCTAAATTATCTTACAGCTGTGACAACAGTGCATTACAATAGTGTATTTCCAGAACTACCCAGGAACTATTTTGCTGTCTCAATCTGAATCACTTTTGTAATTGAAAAGCAAATACAAAAACAAACAAAACCAGTTGTGCCTTTTATAATGAGGAGATAGACTTTTCCAGGGTTTATGCTATTCCAAGGGAATGGACTCCTGCCTATGCTGTCTCCCAGTACTCATCGTAATTGTTTATTTTGTTTTAAAGTTTTTATTTAAATTCCAGTTAGTTAACATTCCAGTCAGTGTAGTATTAGTCTCAGGTGTACAATATAGTGATTCAGCACTTCAGTACAACACCCAGTGCTCATCACAGCAAGTGCCCTCCTTAATCCCCATCACTATTTCATCCATCCCCCCACCCACCTCCCTTCTGGCAACCATCAGCTGTTCTCTATAGTTAAGAGGCTGTTTCTTGGTTTGCGCTTCTCTCCCTCTCTCTCTCTCTCTCTCTCTCTCCCCCCTCCCCTTTGCTGGTTTGTTTTGTTTCTTAAATTCCACATGTGAGTGAAATCGTATGGTATTTGTCTTTCTCTGACTTATTTCACTTTTATCTTTCTGTGACTTATTTCACTTTTGTCTTTTCTGACTTGTTTCACTTAGTATAATACTCTCTAGCTCCATCCACATTGTTGCAAATGGCAAGATTTCATTCTTTTTTTATGGCTGGATAATATTCCATTGTATATATACACCTCATCTTCCTTATAAATTAACCAGTCAGTGGACACTTGTGCTATTTCCATAGTTTGACTTGTAGATAATGCTGCTATAATATCAGGTTGCATGTATCCCTTTGAATTTGTAGTTTTGTATCTTTTGGGAAAATATCTAATATTTCAATTGCTGGATCATAGGGTAGTTCTATTTTTAACTTCTTGGGGGAAATTCCATACTGTTTCCCAGAATGCCTGTACCAGTTTGTATTCGCAACAATAGTGCAAGAGGGTTCCCCTATCTCCACATCCTCACCAACGCCTGTTGTTTCTTGTGCTCTTAAGTTCAGCCATTTTGACAGGTGTGAGGTGATGTCTCATCAAGGTTTTGATTTTTATTTCCCTGATGATGAGTTATTTTAACATCTTTTCATGCGTCTGTTGGCCATCTGGATGTCTTCTTTGGAAAAATGTCTATGTCTTCTGCCCATTTTTTAAATTGGATTATTCATTTTTTTGGGTATTGAGTTTGATCAATTCTTTAAAGATCTTGGATACTAAACCTTTTTCAGATATGTTATTGGAAAATATCTTCTCCCATTCTGTAGGTAGCCTTTTAGTTTTGGTTGTTTCCTTCACTGTGCAGAAGCTTTTTGTTTTGGTGAAGTACCAATAGTTTATTTTTGCTTTGTTTCCCTTTCCTCAAGAGATATATCTAGAAAGAAGTTTCTAAGTCTGATATCAAAGAGGCTACTGCCTGTGTTCTCTCAGATTTTTATGATTTCATACACATTCAATGCAATCCCTATCACAATACCAATAGCATTTTTTACAGAACTAGAACCAACAACCCTAAACTTTGTATGGAACCACATAAGACCCCAGAAAATAGCAACCTGGAAAAAGAAATCCAAAGCTGGAGTCATCACAATTGTGGACTTCAACTTATATTACAAAGCTGTAGTTATCAAGACACCATGGTACTGGCACAAAAATAGGCACATAGATCAATGGAACAGAATAGAAAACCCAGAAATAAAACCACATCAGTATGGTCAATTAGTCTTTGACAAAGCAGGTAAGAATATCCAATGGGAAAAAGATAGTCTCTTCAACAAATGGTGTTGGGAAAACTGGACAGAAACATGCAGAAGAATGAAACTGGACCACTTTTTTACACCATACACAAAAATAAATTCTAAATAGATCAAAGACTTAAATGTGAGACAGGAAACCATGGGAATTGTTTAATGAGGCTTTTAGTAGTTCCCTGCTTGCTGAACTTTCACCTCAGGCTCAGCCTTTGATGGGTGACTGAAATCCTTGCTTAGGGCACTGTGAAGAGGGACAGTTTTGCTCCCATGGGGATGGAAATTTAATTCCAAACTATATTTGGCTCAGACTGATTTCTCAGCTACTAACCCTAAAAGTTTCTTGTTTACAAGATACACAGTGAAATGGAAAGGGATGTGATTACTGCGGGATAGCATTGCTACTGAAAAATTCAGACATGAAGGCACAAGGCATTAATACTGATATCACCACAGTAAACTTAACCTTGACACTCCAGGTTTAGCAGAAATTACAAATGCGAGAACCAACACATGAAAGCATGTCATACAATGAATGTTAATACCAATGAACTTTTTTTTAATGCTACACATACACCTTATTACTTAGTACTGCCACAGTTTTTTCAGTTATTGGTTTTATCATGTTACTTCCTATATCAAACACCTCTCTAATTCTTCTCATGTGCTGCAGGACTACTTTGTAACACTGTAGAAAGAACAGGGATTGTAGGATCTAATAAACTTGTGTTCTAATTTGAGCTCTAGCTCAAATTAAAAGGTATTTGATGTTGCACAAGATACAAGATCTAAGCCTCCATTTTCTTCCTTATAACATGGGGAATGCTGTACTACTTACCCAAAGGATTGTGGTAAGGCTAAAATAGGTAACAGTGTAAATGTCTTAGTAGTATGCCAGCACAGAGCATTAAAAAGCATATTATTACTTTACTGCAAGTTCCATTTTACTCTGCCCCACCCAATACATTTGCCCAATTGAATGGTCAAAAAACTCATATCACTATTTTTTTTTTGCTTCAAATATCACTTTAATTTGCATTTATTTAACTGTGGTGAATGTTGTTTTCTCTTTTTACATGTTTACTGAGTGTTTATATTTTTTCCTTAATTTCTTGTCCATAATTTTCCCTATTCTTCTAATATGATTTGTTTTCATCATAGGTATTAATCTGTCCTTTGTTTTTCCAAGTCTATTTTCTTTTTATTTGCATGTGCTTTACTGAAAACATCATAAGATTTGAAATAGACACTCTATATATAACTCACTTCTTTGTTATATCTGCTTATAGTTTCATCCTTAGGAAAGAATTTCCATTCCAAAATGTTATATAACTATAAATATATGAATACTTTTATAGAACTATGAATATTTTTCTGTTTTTTCCCATAAATTTTCATTTGTTTAATTATTTAAATACCTGGAATATATTTGAATATATTTGTGTGCTAGGTCTTTGTTTTGTTTTTGATTTGCAAAATGCTTAGTTTGTTTGCTTAATAATTTGCTTTTCGTCTTTGATTTAGTAACTTTTATCATACAATAAAATCTTACATGGCTGAAATGATAGCTTCCTTTGGCAGGTGTTTCTTCTGTCTATCACGCAAGATGTCTGATGTAACTACTAGGTAAGGAACAAATGGCACCACTATTGCTTTTCCCCTGTCTGGGTTATCATTGATTGATACAGGCTTCTTCTTTCCCAGTAGACCACAATGTTGCTACTGACCATCAGTGGTGAGGGAAGAGCATGATAATTTTCTACATCTTCTGAGAGCTATTTTCTTTACTATCATAAGAAATTATATAGTTTACACCAAAGAATGTTTAAGTAATTCTTATGCAAAGAGTACAATTATTAAAATTTTACAGATCTGGGACTAGAGATTGGCTGTGCTTTACTCCTTCTTCCTCCATAAGGGCTATGGTCTCCAGCCTAGGCAGTTGAAGGAAATCTCACAGTCACCCCTGTGGTGTCTTATCCATACAATTTCTTTAGTTAACGATGTTCTTCCTCTCCTTTTCTCTTCATGACTTCTTTTGTTTTGCTCCTTGTTAGTTTTTACTTTTCTAATTTCCTATGACAGATCACCCTTCCCTAAAAGAATAGTGAAATCCCAATATCCTATTGAGTCTTGAAAATTTTATTGCCTCAAGTTATGAATTTCAGTGGCTTTTCTCCTTAGCCTTATCTCCTGAAAGGAGATAAGAAGGGAGAGACATTTGTATGAGAGTAGAAGGCAAAGAGGTAAACCTCAAACCCTTGAGTAGGTGCAGGCTTTCCACTGTGGCGTGGTTTATTCTTCCTTATTAAATTTAAAATAAAAAACATATTACCATTACAATTATCCCTGCCAGGAACCAACCCCCATCCAGAAAAATATGGTTCTTATAAAAATGGGTAAGGGAAACTTTTACTTTTATTTGTGGTGCCCCACTATTATTCAATGGAAAAAGAGAAAATGTCACATCATATCAGCTAAAGGAGGAAAACATTTTTTGAAACCTAACAGACAGAAGTCAGCAAGTAAAGATATGTAGAGGTCCTGCATCTCTTTATCATCTCTGAGGCTTAATAATCTCATAGAGAGACATGCCCAGATCCAATGAATTTGTTTTCTGTGACAGGTCATTGCCCATTGACCTCTCCTATCAGTCTCTCTTCTCTTTTTTATAGGGCAGGTATAGGCAAGCTTATCATTGGGTGAATAAAGGCAACTGGGGCTTTGAGCAGTTTTCACTGGCAAAATATCCATTTCAGTGGGCTCATTTCAAGGAAACAGAGTAAGATCATAGTGGAAATACAAAGATGAGTTGCATTTCTATACACTAAAAATGAACTATTTGAAAAGGGAATTAGGAAAACAATCTCATTTACAATAGCACCAAAAAAGAATAAAATACTTAGAAATAAACTTAACTAAGAGGAAGACTTTTATGGTGAAATTCTGTGTTCATGATTTGGAAGACTTAATATTGTTAAAATGTCCATATTACCCAAAGTGATCTACAGATTCAGTGTAATCCATAGCAAAACCTCAATGGAATTTTTTACAGAAATACTAAAAGCAATACTAAATCCATATGGGACTACAAATGACCCAAAATAACCAAAGAAATCTTGAGACAGAAGAACAAAGCTGGAGGCATCACATTTCCTAATTTCAAAATTAACTACAAAGCTACAGTAATTAAAACAGTATATTCTGGAAATATGACAGACATATGGACTATTATGACAGAATAGAGAGTCCAGAAATTAATCTCCATGTATATGGTCAACTGATCTTCAACAGGGTGTTAAGAAAGCACAATGGGGAAAGGATAGTCTCTTCAACAAACAGGGCTGGGAAAACTATTATATCTGCATGCATAATGAAATTGCACCTTAATCTTACACCATGTACAAAAGTTAACTCAAAGTGAAATAAAGATTTAAATGGTAAGACCTAAACTCCTAAAAGACAACATAGGGAAAAACTTCATGACATTGGTCTTAGCAATGATTTCCGTGATATGATTCCACCTGGATAGTGCCCTTCAGCTAGTACATCCTCAGTAAAATTCTTGATAGTTACTAAATATTTTCAAGATCATTTTGTAAATATAAAGTATACTTGTATTCTTATTATTATGGATTTAGTATATTAAAATAAATGCAAAAGCCTAGCCATCTTAATCTAATTTGATTTCTTTTAAAATTTATTTTACAAAATACCAACATTAATTTAGTTAATCTTTTTCTCATTAATGATCCAGATGTTTGTGAAACCAGGTTTTTATGCAATCCAGAGATGTAAAATGTCTCAGAAATGTTATTAATGGCTAGGTGAACCATCTTCTCAGGAGTCCCTTAAATGATGAACACCTGTCTTGTCGTTAGCTTAACAGGTTTTCATTATGAAAGATGTAAACAAAGTAATAATTGGTGGCATTCTTACCATACCTTTGAACTAGTGGGAATACTATAGTAATGAGTAATTGACATTTACTTTATCCTAAGATACTTGTTCTTAATAGAACAGAGACACAGAATACAGTAATGTTCTCCCCTTATGTAGAAATTCCTTGTTCACAGTGACTTTGGTAGCTAAGACAAAAAAATTATTATATACAAAGTATTAGGTTAACATCTTGATATATAGTTAAAACAACAATAGAAGAATGGAGAATATATCTAAAAACAATGGCAACTTGCCAGAATAGTATGCACCAGGATATGGCTATTTGCTGAAACACAAAAAGATGTTTTTATCTTAGTTGTACTTTTTTTTACTTATTTCAATTATGTGTCTTCTCATTGCTAAACCAGATTGATATATGGATCATGAAGTTTACTGTACTTTCACTTATGGTGATAACTTTTGTTTTTCCAGTGGGTATTTCTTTTAGGTATTTACATCAATAATTTAATTTCCTGGGGCGCCTGAGTGGCTCAGTCGGTTAAGCATCCGACTTCGGCTCAGGTCATGATCTCGCCATCCGTGAGTTTGAGCCCTGCATCCATCTCTCTGCGGACAGCTCAGAGCCTGGAGCTTGTTTCAGATTCTGTGTCTCCCTCTCTCTCTGACCCCCCCCCCCATTCATGCTCTGTCTCTCTCTGTCTCAAAAATAAATAAACGTTAAAAAAATAAAAGAAAAAATAATTTAATTTCCTTATTTATATATATGCTTTCAGCAAGTATTTTCCAAGTATAGAATGAGTATTTGGGAAAAAATAAACCAACCTTGGTAACACTTCTGACTATTTCTCCATGCTAAAATAACCTCTGAAAATGAGGGAGAGAAATCCAACACAATTACAAAGTAGTGCAAACTTGTGTTTAGCATCCTTCTATTCTCTGTTTAAGCATCTGTTGCATTTTAACCCCAGATCCCAATAATGTCAGTTGCCACATGGCTGCTAGGTGCCTCCCAATACCAGTTACCTATCAGGACCTATTCTGGACATAATATACTCTAGGCCTGTACTGTCCAATATAAGAGACACTTGCCCCATGTAGCCATTGAAAATTTAAATTAATTAACATTAAATAGCATTAAAAGTAAATTTCCTCATTAACATTAGCCACACTATAAGTTTGCAATAGCAATATGTAGAAAGTGGCTTCTGTATTGGACAATGCGAATATGGGCATTTCCAATTACACACAAAGTTTTATTGTAGAGCACTGATCTAGAAATGTGTTTATTCTTCTTTTATCCCCAATTAAAATTCAGCAGGCCTCTATCTTGACTTCTTGATACAGCATTTCTCTGCTTTACATGTTATCTAAAGGTATACTTGTGTTTAAATGTTTAGCTATTTAAATGATTTAACGTTAAACTTTCTGGAGAGTCTGGTGTAACCCTTATACACAGAAATTGAGTAGTAATTCTCAGCAACTAAATTAAAAAACATTTTTAATGTTTTTATTTATTTTTGATACAGACAGAGTGTGAGCTGGGGAAAGGCAGAGAGGGAGGGAGACACAGATCTGAAGCAGGATCCAGGCTCTGAGCTGTCAGCACAGTGTCGGACACAGGACTCAAACTCACGAATTGTGAGATCATGACCTGGGCTAAAGTTGGACACTTAACTGACTCAGCCTCCCAGGTGCCCCTTAACTAAATTTTATTGTAGAAAATTACTGGGGTGCCTCAGTGGCTCAGTCTGTTAAGCATCTGACTCTTTTATTTTTTATTTTTTTTTAAATTTGCATCCAAATTAGCATACAGTGCAACAATAATTTCAGGAGTAAATTCCTTAGTCCCCCCTCCCATCCCCCCTCCCACAACCCCTCCAGCAACCCTCAGTTTGTTCCCCATATTTATGAGTCTTCTGTTTTGTCTCCCTCCCTGTTTTTATCTTATTTTTGTTTCCCTTACCTTATGTTCATCTGTTTTGTCTCTTAAAGTCCTCACATAAGTGAAGTCATATGATTTTTGTCTTTCTCTGACTAATTTCATTTAGCATAATACCCTCCAGTTCCATCCACGTGTTGCAAATGAAAGATTTAATTCTTTTTGATTGCCAAGTAATATTCCATAGTGTATATATACCACATCTTCTTTATCCATTTATCCATCGGTGGACATTTGGGCTCTTTCCATACTTTGGCTATTGTTGATAGTGCTCCTATAAATATGGGGGTGCATGTGTCCCTTCAAACAGCACACCTGTATCCCTTTGACAAATGCCTAGCAGTGCAATTGCTGGGTTGTAGGCTAGTTCTATTTTTAGTTTTTTGAGGAACCTCCATACTGTTTTCCAGAGTGGCTGCACCAGCTTGCATTCCCACCGACAATGCAAAAGAGATCCTCTTTCTCCACATCCTCGCCAACATCTGTTGTTGCCTGAGTTACTAATTTTAGCCATTCTGACAGGTGTAAGGTGTATCTGTATTTCCCTAATGATGAGCAATCTTAAGCATTTTTTCATGTGTCGGTTGGCCATCTGGATGTCTTCTTTGGAGAAGTGTCTGTTCATGACTTGTGCCCATTTCTTCACTGGATTATTTGTTTTTTGGGAGTTGAGTTTGATAAGTTCTGTATGGATTTTGAATACTAACCCTTTATCTGATATGTCATTTGCAAATATCTTCTCCCATTCTATCAGTTGCCTTTTAGTTTTGCAGATGGTTTCCTTCACTGTGCAGAAGCTTTTAATTTTGATGAGGTCCCAGTAGTTCATTTTTGCTTTTGTTTCCCTTGCCTCCAGAGACATGTTGAGTAAGAAGTTGCTGCAGCTTAGATCAAACAGGTTTTTGCCTGCTTTCTCCTCAGGGATGTTGATGGCTTCCTGTCTTACATTGAGGTCTTTCATCCATTTTGAGTTTATTTTTGCGTATGGTGTAAGAGAGTGGTCCAGGTTCATTCTTCTGCATGTGGCTGTCCAGTTTTCCCAGCACCACTTGCTGAAGAGTGTGTCTTTATTTCATTGGATATTCTTTCCTGCTTTGTCAAAGATTAGTTGGCCATACATTTGTGGGTCCATTTCTGGGTTCTCTATTCTCTTCCATTGAAATGAGTGTCTGTTCTTGTGCCAGTACCATACTGTCTTGATGATTACAGCTTTGCAGCATAGCTTGAAGTCTGGGATTGTGATGCCTCCTGCTTTGGTTTTCTTTTTCAAGATTGCTTTGGCTATTCAGGGTCTTTTCTGGTTCCATACAAATTTTAGGATTATTTGTTCTAGCTCTGTGAAGAATGCTGATGTTACTTTGATAAGGATTGCATTGAACATGTAGATTGCTATGGGTAATATTGACACTTTAACAATATTTGTTCTTCCTGTCCAGGAGCATGGAATCTTTTTCCATTTTTTGGTATCTTCTTCAATTTCTTTCAAAAGCTTTCTATAGTTTTCATTGTATAGATTTTTACCTCTTTGGTGAGATTTATTCCTAGGTATTTTATGGTTTTTTGTTGCAACTGTTAATGAGATTGATTCCTTGATTTCTCTTTCTGTCGCTTCATTGTTGGTGTATAGGAATGCAACCGATTTGTGTGCGTTGATTTTATATCCTGCAACTTTGCTGAACTCATGAATCACTTCTAGCAGTTTTTTGGTGGAATCTTTTGGGTTTTCCATATAGAGTATCATGTCATCTGTGAAGAGTGAAAGTTTTACCTCCTCCTGGCCTATTTGGATGCCTTTTATTTCTTTGTGTTGTCTGATTGCAGAGGCTAAGATTTCCAATACTGTGTTGAATAACAGTGGCAAGAGTGGACATCCCTGTCTTGTTCCTGACCTTAGGGGGAAAGCTCTCAGTTTTTCCCCATTGAGGATGATATTAGTGTTGGGTCATTCATATATGGCTTTTATGATCTCGAGGTATGCTCCTTCTATCCCTACTTTCTTGATGGTTTTTATCAAGTAAGGATGCTGTACTTTGTCAAATGCTTTCTCTGCATTTATTGAGAGGATCATATGGTTCTTGTCCTTTCTCTTTTATTGATGTGATGAATCACGTTGTTTTGCAGATATTGAACCAGCCCTTCATCCCAGGTATAAATCCCACTGGGTCATGGTGAATAATTTTTTTAATGTATTGTTAGATCCAGTTGGCTAATATCTTGTTGAGGATTTTTGCATCCATGTTCATCAGGGAAATTGGTCTATAGTTCTCCTTTTTAGTGGGGTCTCTGTCTGGTTTTGGAATCAAGGTAATGCTGGCTTCATAGAAAGAGTTTGGAAGTTTTCCTTCCATTTCTATTTTTTGGAACAGCTTCAAGAGAATAGGTGTTACCTCTTCCTTAAATGTTTGGTAGAATTCCCCTGGAAGGCCTTCTGGCCCTGGACTCTTGTTTTTTGGCAGGTTTTTGATTACTAATTTGATTTCCTTACTGGTGATGGTCTGTTCAAATTTTCTATTTCTTCCTGTATCAGTTTTGGTAGTATATATGGTTCTACGAATTTGTCCATTTCTTCCAGGTTGCCCATTTTATTGGCATATAATTGCTCATAATATTCTCTTATTCTTGTTTTTATTTCTACTGTAATGGTTGTGATCTCTCCTCTTTCATTCCTGATTTTATTTATTTGGGTCCTTTTCTTTTTCTCTTTGATCAAACTGGCTAGTGTTTTATCAATTTTCTTAATTCTTTCAGAGAACCAGCTTCTGGTTTCATTGATCTGTTCTGTTGTTTTGATTTCGATAACATTAATTTCTCCTCTAATCTTTATTATTTCCTGTCTTCTGCTGGTTTTGGGTTTTATTTGCTGTTCTTTTTCCAACTCCTAAGGCATAGGTTAGGTGTGTATCTGAGATCTTTCTTCCTTCTTTAGGAAGGCCTGGATTGCTATATACTTTCTTCTTATGACTGCCTTTGCTGCATCCCAGCGGTTTTGGTTGTGGTGTTATCATTTTCATTGACTTCCATATACTTTTTAATTTCCTCTTTAACTGCTTGGTTAGCCCATTCATTCTTTAGTAGGATGTTTTTCAGTCTCCAAGTATTTGTTACCTTTCCAAATTTTTTCTTGTGGTTGATTTCATGTTTCATAACGCTGTGGTCTGAAAATATGCACGGTATGATCTCGATCTTTTTGTACTTGATGAGGGCTGATTTGTGTCCTAGTATATGGTATATTCTGGAGAATGTTCCATGTGCACTGGAGAAGAATGTATATTCTGCTGCTTTAGGATGAAATGTTCTGAATATATCTGTTAAGTCCATCTGGTCCAGTGTGTCATTTGAAGCCATTGTTTCCTTGTTGATTTTTGATTAGATGATCTGTCCATTGGTGTGAGTGGGGTGTTGAAGTCTCCTACTATTATGGTATTACTATAAATGAGTTTCTTTATGTTTGTGATTAATCGATTTATATATTTGGATGCTCTCACATTTGGCGCATAAATGTTTACAATTGTTAGGTGGATAGACCCCTTGATTATGACATAATGACCTTCCGCATCTCTTGATACAGCCTTTATTTTAAAGTCTGTATTGCCTGGGGCACCTGGGTGGCTCAGTCCATTGAGCGTCCACCTTCAGTTCAGGTCATGATCTCGTGGTCTGTGAGTTCAAGCCCCACGTTGGACTCTGTGCTGATAGCTCAGAGCCTGGAGCCTGCTTTGGATTCTGTTTCTCCCTCTCTCTCTGCCCCTCCCCCACTCATGCTCTCTCTCTGTCTCAGAAATAAACATTAAAAAAAAATTAAAAAAATAAATTAAGTCTGGATTGTCTGATATAAGTATGGCTACTCCAGCTTTCTTTTGATGACTTATCATGATAGATGGTTGTCCGTCCCCTTATTTTCAATCTGAAGGTGTCTTTAGGTCTAAAGTCAGTCTCTTGTAAACAGCATATAGATAGATCTTTTTTTTTTTTTTTTTTACCCATTCTGTTTCCCTATGTCTTTTGATTGGAGCACTGAGTCCATTAACGTTTAGGGTGATAATGAAAGATATTATGATGCTTGTAGAGTTGGAGTTTCTATGGTGTTCTCTGATCTTATTTAGTCTTTGTTGTTTCTGGTCTTGTTTTGTTTTGTTTTGTTTTGTTTTTTGTTTCTCACCTCAGAGAGTCCACCTTAAAATTTCTTGCAGGGCTGGTTTAGTGGTCACGAACTCCTTTAATTTTTGTTTGCCTGGGAAACTTTTAATTTTTCCTTCTATTTTGAATGACAGCCTTGCTGGATAAAGAATTCTTGGCTGCATGTTTTTCTGATGCAGCACATTGAATATATCCTGCCACTCCTTTCTGGCCTGGCCTCCTGCAAGCCTGATCTATCTTCCCTTGTAGGTTAGGCATTTTTTTTCCCTTGCTGCTTTCATGATTCTCTCCTTGCCTGAGTATTTTTGTAAATTTGACTATGATATGTCTTCTTGATGGTCAGTTTTTGTTGAATCTAATGGGGATCCCCTGTGCTTTCTGGATTTTGATGTCTGTGTCTTTCCCCATGTTAGGATAGTTTTCCACTCTGATTTGCTCACATAACTTTACCCCTAGTTCTCTCTCTTCCTCTTCTGGGACCTCTATGGTTCTGATGTTGTTCCTCTTTAATGAGTCACTGATTTCTCTAATTCTTAAATCGTGCTCTTTTGCCTTAATCTCCCTCTTTTTTTCTGCTTCATTATTCTTTATAAGTTTGTCCTCTATATCGCTGATTCTCTGTTTTGCCTCATCCATCCTTGGTGCCGTGGCATCTATCTGTGATTGCAGCTCAGTTATAGCATTTTTTATTTCATTCTGACTCTTTTTTACTTCCTTTATCTCTGCAGAAAGGGATTCTAATCTATTTTCGACTCCAGCTAGTATTCTTATTATCGTGATTCACAATTCTGGTTCAGACATCTTGCTTGTATGTGTGTTGGTTAAATCCCTGGCTGTCATTTCTTCATGCTTTTATTTTGGGGTGAATTCCTTCATTTTGTCATTTTGAAGGGAGAAAGGAATTAATCAGGTAGAAAATTAAAATTAAAAAACTATTTAAATAAAAAATATTAAAATAAAAAAACTAAACACACACACACAATCAAATAAATGATGCTAGATCCTAGGTGTGTTTTGGTGTACATGTTGAAAGTGGCTTGACAAATTAGAGAAAAAAAGGGAGGTGGGGAGGAAATCGTTTGAGAATTTGAAAAACGAATACACTGAAGTAGACTAAAATGAGATGATGGGAGTGAAATAGAATTTGAAAATTTTACACAAAAGTAAATAATATAGTAGAAACAAATTAACAAAAAATATTTTTAATAAAAATTAAAAATAAAAATGAATTTTTTCTCTTTCTGTATTCAAGAAAAGAAATGAAAAAGAGAAAAAAGAGGAAAAAAAGGAAATTGAAAATTTGAAGAAGTGAATACACTGTAGTAGACTAAAATAAAATGATGGAAGTAAAATAGAATTTGAAAACATTTACATAAAAGTGAAAAATGTAGTAAAACATTAAAGAAAAATATTTTTCATAGAAATTGAAAGCAAAAATGAAGTTTTTCTCCATCTGAATTCAAGAAAAAGGAAAAAAACAAAAAAGTGAAAAAAACTAAAGGAAAACATTTCAAAATTTGAATAAGTGAATACACTGAAGTAGACTAAAATAAAATGATGGAAGTAAAATAGAATTTGAAAAAAATTACACAAAAACAAAAAATATAGTACAAAAATGAAAGAAAAATATTTTTAATAAAAATTGAAAATAAAAATGAATTTTTTCTCTTTTTGTATTCAAGAAAAATAAAAGTAGTTAAAAAGAGAAAAAAGAGAAAGAAAATTGAATAGATGGACCTGCGAGCAGATTGAAATAGGACTGAAATTACTTCGTTTTTCCCCTAGAAGTCAGACTATGGAAGCACTTTATAGTCCATAAACTAATCAGGTGGTGAGGCTTGTGTTTTTGAAGAGCAAAGTTGGCCCAGTTGGGCGGGGCTCAGTGTAATAGCTCTGTTCTCCACTAGTTGGCGCTGCTAGCCTACTGGGGTTGAGCATTGTGGCGCTCGTATGTGCTTATGGGCATGCACAGGAGCGGTGAAAATAGCATCACCCAGCTACCCACTCTCTAGTGTCTGAACTCTGTTCTCCTGGATCAGCAATCAGGCACCTGTACTCTGTCTTCAGCTTTCGTCCGTTCCCCACTTTTTCACTCTCTGTGACCAGGCCCCAGACAGTACCCCTCTCCCGAGCTTTGTATCAGATGTGGCTATTTTCCCCGGCCCTTTACTTTGGAAGGACTGTGGCTTTGACCCATTCAGCCCCTCTGCAGGAGGGTCTCACCAAGCAATGGCTGAATGTTGGCTGTAACCAGGAACACTTGCTGGACCCTCCTGCTGCCAATGCCCCGAGACTATGGCTAAGTGCCAGCCTGCCCCAGAAAAAGTTCGCAAGATAGTGTAGCAGCAGATTTTCAGGGACTGTGGAAAATCACAACACACATCTGGCACCAGGCTTCACCCTTGTTTCATCACCAGCGAATGTGGCTGCCTTCTGGGGTCTGCTGGGACCAGGTGGCCTCAGCAGTCTCTCCAAATGTCCTTCCAGCAATGGAACCGCTTTTACCCGTGTGGCCAGAGAACCTCCCAGACCCCACTCTATTCCTGGGGATTCACCCTTCCCACCAGAGCACTGCCAGGTATGGAGCTGTGGAGTTGCAGTTTCTCCCTTTTTAGTTTAGTCCCTGCAGCTGTTTCCAATTTTCCACTTTCTCTCCAGCTGTTTTTGGGGAAGGGTGATTTTCCTGTATTCTCTCCCCCCTACCCCTGTTTCCGTCCTCTTTCCCCCCAGCAGAAGCACCTCCCTGCCAGCTGCAGCTTCTCACTCCCCAAATTCACCTCACCATGCTGCGTACCTGCTGAATTCTGTGGTTAAGATTGTGCGGATTGTTGTGTTAATCCTCCAATCAGTTTTCTAGGTGTGCAGGATGGTTTAGTGTCGGTCTGGCTGTGTTTCATGGATGTGAGACACACAGAAAACTTCCATGCTGTTCCTCCATCTTGGCTCCCTTCCAGCATCTGACTCTTGATTTTAGCTCAGGTCATGATCTCACAATTCATGAAATCAAGCCCTGTGTTGGGCTCTGTACTGACAGCATGGAGCCTGCTTGGGATTCTCTCTCTCCCTCTCTTTCTGCCCCTCCCTGCTCACATTTGCACTCTGTCTCAAAATAAATACATGAGCATTTAAAGGAAAAGAAAGAAAATTATCAATAGGTGATATAAAACAGGTTAACAGTTATTTTTTGTCTTTTTTTTAATAGTACAAAAAATTTCAAAGTCTGAGAAAGTCATGAATCATATTTTCCAAAATAAGAAGAAAATCAGAATATATTATTTCTTATAATAATTCTTCAGGAAATAAGTACAAACACATGAAAAGGCAGAATTCTTTACAAACTTCATGTTTCTGCATATAGGGAAGTGAAAAGCAATAAAAGTATGAATCAATTTAAAAATGTTGATAATGGCAATTGAATCTTGGAAAGGACAAACCACAGAACTTTTCATTAATACATCATGTACTTTAGGTTCTTTCTTATCTATTATGTATCAATTATTTTTATAAAAGTATGTACCACTGATGACAGGATATCTTAAAAGTTTTTATACTCCCTTCTTTGACTTGAGATACAGACATTGAAAACAATTAGATAAAATACTTTTTTGGCATTTTGTATTTTTAATTTTCTTAATTCCATTAACAAAGCTATTAGGCAATGAGTTCTGTGTTAATGTCTACTGGTATAAACAATTGAGTAAAATATGGTCTTGGCCAACCAGGAAACTGCATTTCAGCAGGGAATTACATGAATATTCAATAGCAACAAGAATTGTATGGTAAAAAGTGCTATAAGACAGTTATGGGTATAGGGTTTCAGAACTTTTTTTAAGTGTATTAGGTTCAGCTCAAGGAATTAAGGAAGTTTTGTGGAAGAGTTGGAATTTGGCTGAAAGACGTATAAACCACCATGGAAGAAGGTTCATTTAATGGAAGGTGCTGCCAAAATACAGAGTGTGTGATTGGGGTGATGGGAGTTAAAGTTGAACAGGTAGATTGGGATCAGATTATGCATATGTTGGGTACACTTTATACTTCATTCCGTGAGAGAAACACTAAATTTTAATGTGATACTTCAAGATGAGCAACACTATAGTATAATAGATATAGAGAGCATTTCTAATAAAGAAAAAATATTATTTCAAATATTTGACTGAAATTGGGCATGGTGGCAGTATGGCCACAAGATACATCACCCAGTTGACTTTTTCAAGAATAAGGTATTATCTAAATGCTGACCTAGATTTTTTGTCTAGTTTCCATGAGAGACAGTTTATGATGGACATGAAGAGTATTCCTGTGGTATTAGAATGTTTATATTTTGTTTCCAGCTCTTTCACCTTCTGGATGAGTAATCTTGGGTTCAATTTTCTTATCTGTAAAATAGATAGATAATAAAACTAATTACCTCATTTACTGGTTATAAAGATTAAGTGTGTTAATGCAGGATGTGTAACTACCATAGTTCTCGGCACATAGTAGGTTCTCAATAAATAGTGAATACTGTTATAGTTGTTAATATGGTAAATAATGTCATAGAACACCTCAGAGTAGGGCTTTATGCATTGTTATATTATGAAAGTTCTATTTATCACTAAAGCTTCCCCATAAGGTATTTTTATATCATTAAATATATTTATATTGATTTAGTAATTAACTGATTTATTAGTTCATTCATTTATTCTTCTAATAATAGTTTCTCCATTTATTCCATTCTGAAATCAGTAAGATGTTATGGGGGGAAAAGATATTATTGGTAAAATTCATTTTGACTAGAGTTTCAGGGTTGACTTTACAAAGAAGTTACAATGTAGGCATCAGCTATTACTACCCCAGGTTCCATTTCACTCATGGTCTATTGAATGGCAGGCAGGCATTTTGGGTGGAATAGACTGAGTGATTGTGTACTGTTCAGTAGGACTCTTCATAGAGTTCATTCAGAAAAATAGCTCTACCTGTGTTTTTTTAATGTTCATTTATTTATTTATTTTATTTCTGTGTGAGAGAGAGAGAGGGAGAGCACACACATGTGCATGTGTGGGGAAGTGAAGAGAGAGAGGGAGAAAGAGAATCCCAAGCAGACCCTGCACTGTCAGCGTGGAGCCCAATTTGGGGCTCAAATTCATGAACATGAGATCATGACCTGAACCAAAATCAAGAGTCAGTGCTTGACTGACTGAGCCACCCAGGCACCCCTACTTTTTTTTTCTGGGTTTTCATTTTCAAGTTCTCTTTCTAGAATAAAGTTCAGAAACAGGAACTCATTATATTTTGTGAATATTTTTAGAACACGTTTTCATATCCAAAACAATAGAAAAATAGAAAGTAGAAGCCCCAACCATAAAGTGTGAAATAATAAAAAGGCAGGAAGGATATAAAAGAGTTTTGATGCCTCTCATGTTTGATTCATTTGGATGAAGTAATGTTTTATCCAATAGGATAATCTTTGATTCTTCTCTAGGCAGAGGTGAGATTTATGGTTTGAACCCACTTCATAGATGTCATTGGTTACATTTTACTTGAATTTTACAGTTATAATAATTTGGCCTGTCTTGTAAGTAATTCTAACTGTTCTCAAAGCCTGCTATGGAGGTGACTTAGAAAAGTGGAGAAAGACTTTTGTTAAAGTGACAAATAACCTCTCAGCATTCTATGCCTCTGGTCGCTGATTCAGATTAAGGTAAATTCTGTAAATAGTGACACAGACAGATTTTTATGTAGTCTTATTGTTTGAAGTCTTCCATTATCCCTGTATCACAAGTCAGTGTGAAATTATACAGTCTTGTCAATATTTAATTTAAAACAATTGGACATGTTATGTTCAGTTACAAGGAATATATTAAAAGAAAAAGTAAATTTGGAATGGTCTACTGAGTTGAGAGATACTCTAGTAACCAGGTCTTAAATGATGGCTTAAAAGCTAGACATGTTTATCCTGGAGATATAGGAGAAAGAGAAAAAAAAATAGTTATCTTTAGACATTCTCACATGAAGAGATGCCAGTTATTCTATGTCATCTGAGAAGAAAGAGTTAGAATAAAAAAACATAAGTTTTAGAGCAATACATTTCCAATTGAAGTAAAAACAAATTTCTTAATAAATTGAAGCACAAGCATTCATGAATAAAATACTTTGTCTTGTGGGAAAATTAGTTTCTGAACATTGCAAAATTTTAACAGGGAGCAAAATTTCTGAAACACTTTTTATTTTTTATTTATTATTTTAATTTTTTTAATGTTTCTTTTTGAAAGAGAGAGGGAGAGAGAGCATGACAGAGCCTGTGAAGTAGGCTCCAGACTCTGAGCTGTCAGCACAGAGCTGGACGTGGGGCTTGAACTCATGAACTGAGAGATTATGACCTGAGCCCAAGTCGGAAGCTTAACTGACTGAGCCACCCAGGTGCCCCTATTTTCTAGCTAAGCCCACCAGTGACCTCCATTTGGTCATATCCTACAAGTTTAAGTTTGTTTAATTTCAAGTTTATTATTTGGGAGAGAAATAGAGCAGGGGAGGGGCAGAGAGCAGGGCAAGGGAGAGAATCCCAAGCAGGCTCCACACTGTCAGTAGAGAGCCCAACATGGGGCTGGAACTCACAGACCCGTGAAATCAAAACCTAAGCCAAAATCAAGAGTTGGACACTTAACCAACTAAGCCACCTAGGTGCCCAAGAAACATTTTTATTTTTTAAAGTTGAGGAAATAACGTACCCCAACTAAACTTCTTGATATTCTTCTCCTTTCTTATCTACTCAATCCATTCCCCTTTCAAGTCTTCCTCATATCAATAAATATACCTTTATCTCTATGAACCTAATTAAGTCATCATCATCTCTCATCTAGGCTGCCTGTTTTTATATAGTTCTCCAGGTAGGATTATTTTTGCATTTTTAAATGGTTGAAAAAATTTTAAATAATAATTCACAACACTTAAAAAATATGTGAAATTCAAATTTCCACATAAAGTTTTGTTGCAACCCAGGAAAGCACATTCATATACATACTGTCTATGGGTGCTTGTCTGCTATAATGGAAGTCCTGAGTAGTCCTGACAATAGGGATTGTGTGACCAAGAAGTCTAAAATATTTATCATCTACAAGAAAAATATTTATCCTCCAAGAGAAGAGTTTGCTTATCTTTTATCTAGACCATTCAAACATCCTCTTTACTGGTCTCTTGGGTTCTACATTTAAACATGATAATGCATTCTTTACGTAGTCAAGAAAGTAATCTTTCAGAAATGTAAATCAGGTCATTTTACTCCCCTGTTTCAAATCCTCCAATGACTTTCTACTGAGATTAGAACAAATTTAATACTCCTTGTCATGGCATATAAGGCCTTACATGATGTGATCTTGCATACCTAGAGATATTGCCTTTTATCATACTACCGTTTCCCTTATCCACCAAAGTCTAGCCACGTTGATCTTATGTCTATTTCTAAAACATGGAAAAATGTCAGACTTACTTTCTCTACAGTGCTTTTGCCCATTCCTTCCTCTGACGAGAAAGTACTTACCTGATTTCATCGATCAAGAGATGTCTTCCTGTAATTCAGTTCACAGCATAAATGTGACCTGTTCCATCCATATAAATTCCAATAACTCTCCCCATCTCTATCATGTCACCCTCTTTTATTGTAAAATTTACCTTCATTATATTATTGTCTTACACACACACTGGAATTTAAGTTTGCTCAAGCAAGTAAGCAGTCTTATTTAAAATAGTATGTATCTCTAATTTCTGCAAAAGTACCGATGCTCAATAATTGCACTGTTGGTGGGAATGCAAACTGGTGCAGCTGCTCTGGAAAACAGTGTGGAGGTTCCTCAAAAAATTAAAAATAGAACTACCTATGACCCAGCAATAGCACTACTAGGAATTTATCCAAAGGACACAGGAATGCTGATTCATAGGGGCACTTGTAACCCCAATGTTTATAGCAGCACTTTCAACAATAGCCACATCATGGAAAGAGCCCAAATGTCCATCAACGATGAATGGATAAAGAAGATGTGGTTTAAATATGCAATGGAATACTACTTGGCAATGAAAAAGAATGAACTCCTTCCATTTGCAGCAATGTGGATGGAACTGGAGGGTATTATGCTAAGTGAAATAAGTCAGTCAGAGAAAGATAGATATCATATGTTTTCACTCATATGTGGAACTTGAGAAACTTAACAGAAGCCCATGGGGAAGGGAATGGGAAAAAACAGTTTCAAACAGAGAGGGAGGCAAGCCATAAGAGACTCTTAAATACAGAGAACAAACTGAGGGTTGAAGGCAGGGTGAGGGGTGAGGAAAAATGGGTGGTGGGCATTGAGGAGGGCACTTGCTGAGATGAGCACTGGGTGTTGTATTCAAGCGATAAATCATGGGAATCTACTCCCCAAACCAAGAGCACACTGTATACACTGTATGTTTGCTAACTTGACAAACTATATTTAGGAAAGAAAGGTTAAATGAATGATCTTACATTACTACTTTCAAGGCCTCGAATCAGATACAGTAGTGTGGCAAGGTAGGGAAGGAAGATGTGAAGATGGATAACTCAAGGAATCTAAAGTCTGTCTGAGGAGAAATGCGTGCTTGCCAATCTTTAAATTAAGTAAGCCAGTAATAGGGAGGCAACATAGCCTGAGGGATAAGACTTCTTGAGCCAGGTTGCAGGAATTTGATGCCCAGTGGGACCAACTGTTAGTATTGTGAGAAAGGACAATTAACCTGACCCCTTTGTGCTCAATTCTTAAATCTGTAAAATGGAAGAAAAAAAATCTTTCTGATGGATTCTTTGAGGATAAATTGTATCAACCTGTGTAAAGAACTTAGTATTTGGCATATAGGAAATATTGCATCAATGTCTATTGAATAAGAAATTTGAGTTACAGGGCACCTGGGTGGCTCAGTCTGTTAAGCATCTGACTGTTGATTTCAGCTCAGGTCATGATCTCACATTTTGTGAGTTCAAGCCCCATGTTAGGCTCTGCACTGAAGGTGTGGATCCTGCTTGGGATTCTGTCTCCCTCTCTCTCTGCCCCTTCCTGCTTTCTCTCTCTCTCTCTCCCTCTCTTTCAAAAATAAATAAATGTATATAAAAATTTTTAGTTACGAGGAGTATGTTTTGGGTACCCAGCCCAGGAAGCCTTGCCTGTACATTTATTTGAGGGCTTTAAGGAAGAATTTCTGATAAGGATGCATTGTGATTATCCTCGTTTTTATGAAGATAAATGCATTGTAAAAAACAGGCAAAGAGAGAGCCACAGTTAAAGGTGGGGAGGCTCTTGCATTATTTTAAGAAGTGATGAGAGACAAACTTAGTAAGTAGAAATGGGGATGGAAAGGATGAGGCAGGATAACAGAGGGCTTCAAGGGCTGGAGTCACACCTGAGTTTGAAATGGATATGTGTGTTTCTCTAATTGCATGACCAAGGGCAAGTGCTCTCTGAGCCTTCTCAATTGCTGTACTTCAGCTATGGTCTGTCTAGTGCCATTGTGAGGTGTAAGTGACATACATGCAGAAAATCCTTGCTATGGTATATATATATATATATATATATATATATATATATATATATATATCAATAACAGTGGTACCGGTGGGGTAGTTGATAGTGTCTTTATCATTATTCTTTTTCTTATCATATGAGAGATATGGGGGTGTAGACGGAAGGCTTTGGCATCTTATTAAATGGAGAGTGTTATGGAGAAAGGCACATAGAATATGGCTTTACATTTTTGGACTACATCACCAGGAGGAAAATGGTAATGTTAACTAAGATAGGGACCCAGGAGGACCAACAGTTCAGGGAAAGACAGTCATGAAGACACATCTGGAAGTAATAGAAATATGGCCAGTAGACAAAATCAGGGGATTCTTTTCTTGGGAGAAAATTTATTGAATTAAATGAGTTGTCCCAGCATGAAAGAGGAGAGTAATAGAAAAAGAACAAGATTACAGGGGAAGAGTTATACTAAAGGAGTAGTTGGTAATGAAGTGGATATGGAGAACACTGCAAAGAAAGATAACAAGAGGTGGAAGAAAAGGAGGCAGCAATGTTATGAAAGCCAAAGAGACCTTGCAAAGGAGGGTGCAGCCAAGAGGGACGTCACAGAGGGTAAACTCTGAGGAGATTCTGAGAGGTCTCAGCATTTAGCAGGTCATTGTGGATATCTGAGAGTATATTAAGTGAGCTGTAGGTGTGGAAGTTCCTGTCTACTAAGAATGAAGACTGAAAATTGCTGCCTAATGACAGGAAAGTATTTAGACATTTATCAATACTTACTAGAATTATGAAAGAATGGTAGTCGAACACTCCCTTGTAGAACTTAGAAGCTTCTGTTTTTGAAGGGCTGCCCATTAAAGTTTCCTTTGGAAGCGAGGTGCGATTGAAGATTCAATTAGCAGATGCACAAATTTATCTGAACTAGTGTATTCTGAAAAGGAATCAGATTCTGATGAGAGGGTGATGCAGAAAAGAATTTTGTCTTTATCACTTATTAGCCAGATAACTTTGGGTAGGTTACCTAACCTCTGTGAGTCCATTTCTTCATCTGTAAATTGGAATCATACCATCTTTTTGGCAGGGATGAAAATGAAATATGTTATAGTTCTGACTGATGACATCAAGATGGTGAGCTGGTGTGGTGTTCTTACTCTCTGCCTCCCCTGTTCCCTAAAGGCCCAATACCTGGGTACATACTTTAGGTAGAAAGCCAAATCAGTTCTACTAAAGCAGGCCTGCACAAAGGCCAAGGCTCACTGAAAATAAATATTTTTTAATGTTCCGATTTTTATTAATGGCATAGCTCTCCTTCCAGTCACTCAGACTTAAAACTCAGTCATCTTTGATTTTTCTTTTTTTTTTTTCTTTTCCAGAAAATCAGTTATCTAACTTGTAATTGTTCATAGCATGGGATTGGAGTCTGAAAGCTCAGATTTAAATCTTGTTTCCACTTATCACTAGATATAAGAGGTTAGGCAAGCTATTTAATTTCTCAGAAGCCCTGTTTCCTCATTTGTAAGATGTAGATAACATTAGTATTTATAATAATTACAGTTTAGTGATAATTGAATAAAATAATCTTTGTATAGTGGTTGACCTGGGGCCTGACACATAGTAGAGGTTCAATAAATGTTAGTTACTATGGCTAATATTAGTGCAGTACAGTGTTAAGGTTTTACATGGTATCTTGCTCCTTATTCTCTGTACTTGGCTGTAACTTGCATTGATTTTTACAATGACTTGCTGAACTTATGTCCATCTCGGACGTCACTGCTTCTAGCTGATCTCATAGATTGTTGGTACAGTATAGTCTTTGAAGCATAGCTCTATTGTATCATTATGCTGTCAATTACCTGTAGTTTCTTGCAGGACATGTTCTACATTTTACAGTAGCATTTTTGCCCTCCTCTATTATTCTCTATCTTTCTAGTTTGACTTTCTCCAGTTCCCTTTCCTGAATCTGATGCTGATAGTCACTGAACTAATTATCCCTTTGAGAAGTGCCAAGTTTATACTGCTGTTAGATAAGGTTTTCTTCACCTGAAATCCACCATTTCCTGTCCAATATTATTAACAAAAAACATCATCCCAGTAGACCGCTTTGCATGCCTATTGGGAGTAAACTTTCCCTCCTCTGCATGAACTCATTTAACACTTTACTGAGCTTCAAAGGACACTTTCTGTTTCATATTTATTGATTTCCTTGCACAAGTCCCCTTCATCCTGGACAATTAGCTCCTTTACAACACAGCTTGTTTTTCATTATATCCCCTCCCACCCCCTCCCCCCCCCACACACTCATATCCATATCTACTATTGAAGACCCTGGGCAGCAATGAGATAAGATTATTCAATATTGGTAATGGAACTACTTTCACGCTGGATCTATAAAATGTGCCAAATTGCACATTAAGAAATAATTTAGAAGGGAAAATTTTTAGTCAATTGTCTGCTGTTATACACAGAAAAAAAGTGCTGAAAATTTCAATTTTAGACAAGTCATTTCAATATCATAAAATTATTTTACTGAGATTTAGAAGATAAACTCATCAGATATGTGTATTTCCTATATTAGCTTAAGGTAGATTGTACATATACCCCATAGAATTCCATTCTCCCATATAATGGGCTGTTAAAGTAAACGTTGTTTTTTTTTAAGCCACTGAAGTATATAGTGACTGTTTTCTATAGTTACTAAGAAATGTCTTTACAACATATCACTTGACTACATAGTAGTGTGTTTGGTATGAATCAAGATAATTCACATTTTAATAACTCTATTAAACACTACATTAATAGCTTATTTAAACTTATCTGCATATTGAATACATATTTATAAATAAGAAAGAACTGTTTGACTGCTTTCTGACATTGAGAAGAATATTTGCCATAGGAGCAAATGATTCTTTATGTTGATAAATGTGTATTCGTTTTTTAAAGAAATGATAAAAAATAGTAATTTATATCGATGGATGAATGGATAAAGAAAATGTGGTATATATATACAATGGAGTATTACTTGGCAGTCAAAAAGAATAAAATCTTGCCATTTGCAACTACATGGATGGAACTGGAGGGTATTGTGCTAAGTGACATTAGTCAGAGAAAGACAAAAATCATATGACTTCACTCATATGAGGACTTTAAGACACAAAACAGATGAACATAAGGAAAGGGAAACAAAAATAATATAAAACCAGGGAGGGAGACAAAACAGAAGAGACTCATAAATATGGAGAACAAACTGAGAGTTGCTGGAGGGGTCGTGGGAGGGGGGATGGGCTAAATGGGTAAGGGGCATTAAGGACTCTACTCCTGAAATCATTGTTTCACTGTATGCTAATTAATTTGGATTTAAATTTAAAAAATTAAAAATAAAATTAAAAAAAGTAAGGATTGTATAAGGATGTATAAGGATTATCCTTCAAAACTGTAAATAAAAATATTAAATTCTTTTTTATTTTGATATGTTTACCTTTTATTAATAATCTTATTACATTTAGACTAAATTATACAAATACTGAAGAATTTAGAAGAAAATATAAAATGTGGTATATAGATATTATTCTTTTTTATTGGCCAAGATATTCAGTGTCTTTTTTTTTTTTTAATTTTTTTTTTCAACGTTTATTCATTTTTGGGACAGAGAGAGACAGAGCATGAACAGGGGAGGGGCAGAGAGAGAGGGAGACACAGAATCCGAAACAGGCTCCAGGCTCTGAGCCATCAGCCCAGAGCCCAACGCGGGGCTCGAACCCACGGACCGCGAGATCGTGACCTGGCTGAAGTCGGACGCCCAACCGACTGCGCCACCCAGGCGCCCCTATTCAGTGTCTTTTAAGGAGAGAAATATATGCAAACCTATATTTTATGTTTTCTAAAGACTAATGTTAGACTTTGTGTTAAAAATAGATTACTCGTGTGTTTTGATGAAAAGGCATTTTCCCCGATATGCAGTTTATTCCTGCATTTTTTATCTAATCAGGCAAACAATTTTAATTAATTCAGATAGTCGCCTCTGTGGTGTCTGTGCCCTTTAGGGACTCTTTCATTATGGATGCAAATGTGTTCCTAAAATAATGAGAATGTCATTATCCTGCTTGATTCATTTAGGTGGTCAGAAAGAGAACAAAAAAATCATTTGATGGTGAGGTAATTCTTTTAATACACTGTAATGGCATTAACTTTGGTATTTCTGTGCCTAATTTTCTTGATCATTCTGAAACAATGCTCCCCTGTGCAAGAGAGTCAAGGTGATGAGGGCAGGGATGCCAAGAAAAGATGGATTCAAAATCTTTATATCTTACACTGTCAAAACCTAGATTGGTGCTTCTTTTTAATGCATTTAATAGAGAATAAGTAGCTGTCAGTCTAAGCATGTAAGTTGCATAATGTGTAAAAGAATAGTATAAGAAATTAGCAAGCATTTTAATAAAACATTTGCTTTTAAAATTTTAATCAGGTTTATAATTATGAAATTTGGTTCACCCTCTTGCCATTGTTCTTAGAAAAAGACACCCACAATGTAGATGAGTAGTGTCTAGTATATCAACTCCACTCAAAAATCTGTCCCACTAACTCTGAGAATTGTTGGAAGAAAATTTGTCACAAAACAGACCTTCATCATGCAAAGTTACTCCAATATAATGCTCATACCTCATTTATACATTCATTTATTCACTAAAATTTCCTTGTGTGCCTATCATGTGTCAGAGGGAAAAACAAATGTAGAAACAGTCAAATAGAGTTTACATCATTATTATTTATGTATTTATTCGTTTTTTACACGTGAATCACCCAATAATGAGTGTTTGAAAAAAGAAATCCAAGAATTTAGGCGTAAGAAGCAGAGTATGCAAAGTACAGAGCCTAAAAAGGGTATCATCCATTTGGGGAATTGTTACTAGTTTATTGAAACCTAGATATCAATTGGAGATGCTGCTGCTGAGATAGATGTTATGGCGTTCCTTGTATGCAGAGCTTTGATTATTTTCTACAGCAACAGGAAGACATTAAATGTTGAAAATTTTACTGTGACATAAGTTTCAATGGAGCAAGCAACCATTTCCCCAACTGCTGTCTCCTCAACACACCTAATATAATCATTGACCTTAAGCATGCCCCAAACTAAACACATCATCTAATTCCAAACACTCTATCCTGTATCCCTGACCTCATCAAACGATACCTGAATTGCTTCACTGGGTGTTACTTGGTCGGCAAGACTCTAGTCTTGAGAACAGCCAACTATTCTTCATGCTACAGTTAGACTAGTTTTCCTAAAGCACTATGGCTTCATAGCTCATTAGTATCCTTCACATCAAATCTGAAAGTCTTTATGTTTCAGGAACCTTCACAATCTGCCCCTGTTTAAGTTTTCAAGCCTCATCAGCTGTCATTCTCCCATAGATTCTATGTTGCAACCACCCAGTGTCTCAAACTTTCTTAAGCACCATTTGCTTTGTTACCCCTCCATGCCTTATGTGTACATGTGGTGTTTATTCCCTGGTGAATCCTCTCTCTTCAGGGAAAACTCTTTTCTTCCAAGGCTCAGCTCAAATATTTTCAACTACATAAAATTTTTTTCTGACATCCAAAGGCAGAACTTATCTCTGTGTAGTCTCAGTCCCAACATATTTAGATTTTTTCCTTAATTATAGTGTTGCCATATTATATTGACGTTAATACATCTGTCTCTTTCAACCAGGGTTCAAAATTCAAGGATACAGACTTCATCCACTCTCCTGTTCACATTCTTGATTTAGTACCTAGCTCCTACTTGGTGCTGAATACATGTGAACAAAATATATAGGACATATAAATAAATCTTTACCTTTATTTTCAGCTGCTGTTTTAAACAATAATGTTAAATATTATTACAGATGAATATTATTATTACAGATGTATAAACAGGCTCAAAGATTGTATTTGATTTGTCCTCTGTTACATTGCTAATAATTGACTAGGAATTAAAACCAGGCCTTCTGATAACAAATCCTAAGTTTTTCAATTATTTATTTATTTATTTATAGAGAAAGAGAATGAGAGGGAGAGAGCATGAGCGGGGAGGTGAGGGGGCAGAGAGACAGGGAAAGAGAGAATCTCAAGCAGGCTTCCATAGAGGCCAATCCAGGACTTAATCTCATGACCTGGGCCAAAATCAAGAGTCAGATGCTCAACTGATGGAGCCACCCAGGTGCCCCAAGTTTTTTAAATCTTGATACTATTTTCTTTGTAAACTAGCAATGTTCACCATACATACAATGTTTATTTTATATACGCACTTATATTTAAAAGAGAGAATTTCATTATTTTCTTTTTCAATAGGTCAGAATTAAACTGAATTAAGACTATATTCCTATTTGAGGATATCACTTTTTGATCAAAGGTATGATATCCTCAAATTGCTTGTAGTTAGTCTATATCTTCTTGTCAAATGTATTGAGGTACTAAGAATGTGAAAATATAAAAGTTAAAAATTGTTTCTTTTCCAAATGTGTTCTTATTTGATAATTTCAAATAATGAAAGTAACCTTGTGATAGGATATCATCACTGTCCATCTTCAGACACCAGCAAGGTTATAAAAAGGGTCAGATTCCATCTCTTGTTTGAAATAGTTAACACAGTCATGCTCACTGCATTTGGCTTGGGATTATGGGATGACATTTTTTTGGTCTGTTCCTTCAATTTGATGGGTTTCAGATTCTAAGAAAAAGAAACATTTGAAGCACACACACAAAAAGTCAGTGCTGACAATATGTCTCTGTTGCTTAATGATACTTTGCCTCGAAGGAAAAGGAAACGGCAGTAAATAACTTTTGAGTGATCTCTGTTGATATCCGGACACCTCACTGCATTTATAAAAATCAGTGAACTCTAACATACAAGAAGGGAAACTCCCCCCAGTTTGAGCAGTAACATAACACATACCGTGGAGTTGGTGGCCTGACATAGTAGTTTCTGAGATGTTAACCTGTGAAGATTTAACATATTGCCCAATTCTTCTCATATTTTATATGTATAAAAGATTTAAGCATGGATTTAAAAAGTTTTGCAGAGCAAGTTGAATCTTCAGTCTATAAATAAAGAAAAAAAAAAGAAGAAGAAGAACTGAATAAGAATCCAGTAGAAAATGTGCCAGAAAAGATGACTTACTTGTTGCAGCAGAAAATAAAGAAAATTCTAATTGTGATTAAAAATTCAACGTGATGGGAACCTTAGTGAATATTTTAACTAAAGTCACAAAATTTTTGAAGATGACTTTGCATATCTCTGTTCTATCCTTTCTTTGGCTTATGCCATTGGTAGTAGTTTTAACCATTAGTATCATAAAATATTATATTAAAATTCGAAACTACACATTTCCCAACAGAGATAAATTGTGGCTAAAAGTATTTGATCTTCCAGTAACTTTTTTATTGTCCTCAGAATTTGCAAGCAAGGGGATAAAGTTAAGTAAAGTTGGTCTGCTGCAATGTACTGATAAAAAGTAATGTAGTGATGATAAAACAAATAACATGGCCATGGTAAATAACATCTCCTAGGGAAAAAAAACACTGATTGAAATGAACAATTCCATGATTATGGGCATGGTACACATAACTCCATTTCTTTTTGTGATAACAGTTTTAAAAAATATCTATTAAAGCCAAACTAATAAAACAACACAGGATTACAGAACCTTAACATTTGCCAAAAAATATTTTAATCAAAACTTCCTAAGAACATGACGAATTAAAATGCGTATGTTTGCAATTTTTTTCTTTTCAAGAGCACAGTGGTGAAGTGATTTTCAGAAAGGTTTTAGCTAAGGAAAAATATAAAGTGACAGAAAATTCAAACAAAGAACCACTTCAATTTCACCTGCCATTTCCAAACTTGTTTTTGGGCTCTAAGAGCCTATTGATCTGACATTCATCTGCATCAAATTCCAGTTGTTGCAGGACTTTGACTGTTACTGAACTTGCCCACTTGGCAAGTGTCTAAAATACAGCTCTGCTAATGCAATTGCTGATGAACCATTCTTGTTCTATCTACTGGCTGTGGTGTATTAGGATCTGCTAAAATGAAATATGAGGGAAAATGCAAATGCAGAGAACCATATGGTATCGAATATACATAATATCTATGTGAATATTGTATTGACCTTCTTTTGGGTCAATACTTTTTTCTTTTCTTTGACAGTCTGAAGTAGCTGATTCAATTGGTAGAATTGATAGTGTAGTAACTGGAAGAAATGAGGCCAATACAGTAGTTGTATTTTACCTGCTATTTTTAGTTCTATTAAAAATAAAACAAAATTGGGGTGCCTGGATGTCTCAGTTGGTTAAGCGTTCAAGTTCGGCTCTGGTTGTGATCTCACAGTTTGTGGGTTTGAGCCCCACATTGGGCTCTGCTGTCAGCAAAGATCTTGCTTTGTATCCTCTATTCCCCTCTCTCTCTGCCCCTCCCCCACTTATTATTTGTCTCTCAAAATAAATAAAACCCTAGAGGAGAAAACAGGCAACTTTGACCTCAGCTGCAGTAATTTCTTGCTCAACACGTCTCCAAAGGCAAGGGAATAAAAAGCAAAAATGAACTATTGGGACCTCCTCAAGATAAAAAGCTTCTGCACTGCCAAGGAAACAATCAACAAAACTAAAAGGCACCTGGCGGAATGGGAGAAGATATTTGCAAATGACGTATCAGATAAAGGGTTGGTATCCAAAATCTATAAATAACTCAGCAGACTCAACACCCAAAAACAAATAATCCAGTGAAGAAATGGGCAGAAGACATGAATATATACTTTTCCAAATAAGACATCCAGATGGCTAACGGACACATGAAAAGATGCTCAACATCGCTTATCATCAGGGACATACAAATCAAAACCGCACTGAGATGCCACCGCACACCAGTCAGAGTAGCTAAAATAAACTACCCAGGAAACAACAGATGCTAGTGAGGATGTGGAGAAATGGGAACCCTCTTGCACTGTTGTTAGGAATGCAAACTGGTACAGTCCCTCTGGAAAACAGTGTGGAGATTCCTTAAGAAATTAAAAATAGAACTACCCTACCACCCAGCAATAGCACTACTAGGAATTTATTGAAAGGATATAGGATTGCTGATTCATAGAGGCACATGTACCCCAATGTTTATAGCAGCACTATCAACAATAGACAAATTATGGAAAGAGTCCAAATGTCCATCAACTGATGAATGGATAAAGAAGATGTGGTTTATGTATACAATGGAATACTACTTGGCAATGAGAAAGAATGAACTCCTTCCATTTACAGCAATGTGGATGGAACTGGAGGGTATTATGCTAAGTGAAATAAGTAAGTCAGAGAAAGACAAATATCATATGTTTTCACTCATATGTGGAACTTGAGAAACTTAACAGAAGACCATGTGGAAGGGAAAGGGAAAAAAACAGTTTGAAACAGAAAGGGAGGCAAGCCATAAGAGACTCTTAAATACAGAGAACAAACTGAGGGTTGATGGGGGGAGGGTGGGAGAGAGGGGAAAATGGGTGATGGGCATTGAGGAGGGCACCTATTGGGATGAGCACTGGGTGTTGTATGTAAGCAATGAATCACGGAATCTACCCCTAAAACCAAGAGCACACTGTATACACTGTATGCTAGCCAACTTGATGATAAATTATATTAAAAAAAAACAAAAAACCCTACCACCTACATAAACACATACATATATACATAAACAAACAAACTTAAAAAAATAAAACAAAATAAATTATTTCGTTTTCTGGCACAATGTGAATGAATGAAATTTAAATAAATCCTAATAGGCTATGTTATGGAAAACACATTGGGAATAAACAGGTAAATATGCTTACATTCCTTGCAGAGCTATAGTATTACCTGTTAGCACAAATAATTGGCTTCACCTGTCCTACACTTAGAGCAGATACCTCTTACTTCACTCGCTACTTGGGAAGAAAGACAAAAGCAAACCAAAAAGAAATGACCAGGAAAGGGAATCCTTTGGGCAACATCTAACACTGCAACAGGCAGATGCAAGAGTTGCCAACCTTTTAAAAAATATCACGTCTAAATATTCAGAGCACTATCACCTCTGTCACCTATGTCCTTAGACTTGACCCATCAGTACTCTTGCTCCTTAGAATGTAATGGGGAAAGAGAGTTTAAGTGAACAATCCCTGGAGGTAAGAGTGAGCCACAACACTGACCTCTTTTGGCATAACCTGGGTTTTCATTTGCTTCTAACTAAGCTGTAAATCCTTTGTTCTTAATTTATAGATTTGAAATTCATGAGCTTTGTAACAACTCCACATCAGGACAAATAACCCCCTACTGTTGAAATCACTTGCATAATTTATATCTTTTAAAATTGGAATAGCATCATTGCTTCCTTTGCAATTACCCTGTAGTCAAGCCTATCACCTCATTGAAAGGTCTTCATTTTTTCTTGATTCTTAAGCATTTCTACACTTCTAATGAGTTTATTTGAATACCTTGGCAATCTAGTCTTTTCTGCATGATAGTTTAGAAGTATAACTATATCCAGATAATGTCTGCAAATGTCACTTTTATTATTGGTTTATGTTTTAAAAATCAGCTAATGACATTTCAAAACAAATATTATCAATACTTCATAGGAAATCACTATTTAATCCTGAGTTTGTCATTCTGTATTTCCAAAATGCCTTGTATGCATTTCTAAAAATTATCATATTATTAAAATTTCTCACTTTGAATTTCTAATACCATGAGCTCTTTGAAGGATTGGATATATCTTATTTACTTGTTCATTCCCAATGTGTAGTATATTACTTCAATGTACTGTTTACTTAATAAATGCTTGTTGGTTCATTAGCAAATTTTGGCATGCCAAAGCAGATAGTTATTATTTAATACATAAAGAAAATAGAAGGAATGATGCTATTTCAGAGTCTATTTAGATCTACCTCAGTAACTTTCACCAGCATGTAACATCTCTGAAAGGTGAACATCTGACCTCTTCTTAAAGCTAACATTGAGTGGCAGTTCACTCAAAATTGACTCTACTCTGATTAGATCTTTATTTCTTTTAACAAGACTGTTTTCTATCCTTTGGAATAATATAGAATGAGTCTAAACTATTCCTTACTCAAGAGTCCTTCAAATATTTGAAGACAGCCATAATTCCTCCTTTACCTCTTCTTTAAACGTCTTCAGGGTTTTCCTACTATAGAAATTCTAGACCCCTCATCTTCCTGTCTACCTTCTTTCTTCAGTGATTAATCAATTGATTTAAGAAAAAAAAATAGAAAATAGAAAAAAAATGTGAAATTTCCAATGGTCGTTTTACACTTTCTGCATTTCTTTTCCATTTAAAACTATGTTTACAAAAATGAAAATTTTCTGCCTCTAATCTCAACCTTTCAGATATTTAATAGTTGACAATTTGAGTTGGATTTTTCCGTAATATCATCATGCTGAAATATGCACATGCACGTGTGCATGCACACACACACACAGACACACAAACACACAGAACACAGTTTAGACTTTTGTTTTATTTCAAAGAAAAAGAGCTTGTTATAAAATTGCTGTGTCATTTTTTTCCCCATGAAAACAACATCACTCATGGCTCTCTTTTGGTTACACTCTAATCTGTCAGTGAATCTCTTGAAATGTTGCATTCAGGACCAAATATAAATTCAGATGTAATTAACTTTTATTAAGCTTTGCTACATACCAGGCACTGCACTTGGTAATGAAAATGTTATCCCACTTTAATTTTCCACACAGTATATGAGGTAGTTAGCATTCCAATTTTACATATAAAGAACTATTATTCAATTAAATTGCTCAAGATCACTCATAGAAAGTCAATTGCAGAGTTATATATCTATTTCCTTATTTATGCCCCAACTTGATTCAGAAAGTATTTCAGACATTTTTTCACGATACACAAATACAACCATATAGCTTAAATATGAAAAAAATTGGAAAAAACCCACAAGAAAAATAATCAAGACTTACAATATAAAATTAAACAAAGAATGAGGCTAGTTTAAAAAACATAACATACTATAAACAGCCAAAAATTTGGTACAGATATTCTCATTGGGCAATGAGACCATGGACAGTTATTAGGTTCATAAAGATGATAAGATGAAAAAAAAACCTTTTTTTAAAGATACAGCTAGAATTCTTCTGCACCCTTAGAAAAAGGACTCATTTTCACATTTCTAATGTGGAAATGAACACTTTCATAAAAGATATAATGATAAATTTCAGAGGGTTTTATTTTATTTTATTTTTTATTCTTTGAGAGAGAGAGAAAGCGTGAGTGGGGGAGAGGGGCAGAAGGAAAGAGAGAGACAGAGACAGATACAGAAACATAGACAATCTTAAGCACACTCCATGGTCAGCGGGGAGCCTCACCTGGGGCTCGATCTCAACCCTGGGATCATGACCTGAGCTGGAATCAGATTGGACACTCAACCAACTGAATTACCCAGGCATCCCCACAAGGTTTTTATATATATTGCCTCTTGATATAGTAAATGTCTTAACACCAAAGTCTAGAACAGTAGAAGCAATTTTCTAGAAAACAAGGAATTTTATGTTTGGATACCTGGAGCTCTGTTTCTTTGTTGGTTTCTCTACTAGATCTATCATAGGGTTTAGAATATCCAGGGAAATAAATGGATTACAAGTCTTCTTAGTAATCCTGTCTGTCTGTTGGCCTAACTACTCTATCTATACCTATATCTATATCTATATCTATCTATGTGATCTATAACCAGCATCTGTATTGCAGCTATCTGAGAAAATTCAGCCAGGGTCCTTGCTCTTGATGCATCTGCTCAGACCTGCATGATTTGATTAAGAAATGCAACGTCAATATGTGCCTAGTGTTTCCATCAGTACTGGAAGAATACAGGCTTCATTAAGTTACTAAGTGAACTTTCTTCAATGGGTCATCCAAGACATCTGTGTGACCGCAGAAACTATGCTAGCTCTTTCTACATAAAATAAAATAAAATAAAATAAAATCTTCAAAAATTATAACTGAACTTTAGATAATCATTGATAATCATAAGGTAATGGTCAAATTATTGTCATTATAAGAACAGCTATTATCTTTGGGAGTTAATGCAGGCCAAAGGCCAGAGAGTAGAATTGTGATAAATCTGATCTCATTCCAACTACAATGCTCTTTCTAGGTTGTCTATAAATGTAAATTTTCTTTTTTTTTTCCAACGTTTTTATTTATTTTTGGGACAGAGAGAGACAGAGCATGAACGGGGGAGGGGCAGAGAGAGAGGGAGACACAGAATCGGAAACAGGCTCCAGGCTCCGAGCCATCAGCCCAGAGCCCGGCGCGGGGCTCGAACTCACGGACCGCGAGATCGTGACCTGGCTGAAGTCGGACGCTTAACCGACTGCGCCATCCAGGCGCCCCTAAATGTAAATTTTCTGATACAGAGTATGGAGGGATAATTATTTGAATTAATCGGGCAATTATGCCTCAATCAATACTAAGTTTATCATGAGTGGCTAAATATGCTCAACCTAAATTACTTCTCCCCCATTTTATTTCTACTACTTCTCCCAAAGCTTATCCTCCAAGAAAAAAAATACAACATTGGTTTCCACTGCAAATTCTTAGAGGCCAGGAAACAAACACAGTAAGTCATCATAACATGTTGTAAGAGGTGGGCATCCCTGGGACCACAGACCTACACAAAGGAGTATGTCCTGAGGGAGTGGAAAATGAACCGCTGCTGTCATTCTGCTGCCTAATGCCCTTTTACCAGGAGTATCATTGCTGGGCTTGCTGCGAAGTCAGAACGCATAAGATTTCCTACATTAAGAATCTCTGTCAGTGACAGCAGCAGCAGGGAATGTCATGTAAGCCAGTCCTTCTCTGTGAGTGGAATGGCATGCTTATATTGATGGCAGCTCCAAATGCTGCCAATAGCTGTTGTTCTTGGAGAGAAATGGTGAGAATGGTTTAGTCTAGAATTCTTTTCTCCCTTGGCAGACAACAGCCGAGCTGCTCATCTCCGTCAGCAGCTTGAGCACAGAGACTGGAAAGGCAGGAGATCTGAAATGAGATAAGAATCAAGCTTACCCTGGAACTTGCCTGAAATGGGAGGACTCAGTGGTGTTTATCAGGGCTAGAGAGCTGGAGAGGTTTTGTCTCTATAGGTAGGCATTTGCAGGGGGGCATGGTCAGCAGGGAAATACACAAAAATATGTAGTTACCAAGACAGGCTGAACTAAGCACCTAAGCCAGATTCCAGACATCATTTGTAGAATGTGGCCATTTAGATCAGGAATCCCTATAAATAAAGGCAGACAAGGTCAAACTTGTTCTACTTTCAAACCATTGAAATTTGAGGTCAAATTAGTCTTTCTCAATGAAACAGAAATATTGAAAATAATTTTTTTTTAAAAAAAGTTCGAAGCTTTGGTTTGTTTATATTCAACCTCACAGGCTATGGGAACTATGAAAAAAAATAAATGAAACTATTCGGATATTTGATGCTAAATCAACTCCTTTAGGGGCGCCTGGGTGGCGCAGTCGGTTGAGCGTCCGACTTCAGCCAGGTCACGATCTCGCGGTCCGTGAGTTCGAGCCCCGCGTCAGGCTCTGGGCTGGTGGCTCAGAGCCTGGAGCCTGTTTCCGATTCTGTGTTTCCCTATCTCTCTGCCCCTCCCCCGTTCATGCTCTGTCTCTCTCTGTCCGAAAAATAAATAAATGTTAAATCAACTCCTTTAGATTTTTGTTGGTTTTTAAAATATTCATAGACAAAAATGCTCCAATTGATCTAATCAGATGAAAGTAAATTGCTATGTAGTAATGACAGAAGATTTGGGTCCTAATTCTGTTTAGAAGCAGTTTCTAATCTGTATTCTGAGAGAATAGGTTTTATAACTATGGACAAGCCACATTACTTTTATCTCAGCTTTCTCATTCTTCAAATGAAAGTTAGTGTTAGTCTGCTTCCCAGGGCTCTTCTAGGAGCATAAGTGTATAATTCTAATATTTAAGGAGCAACATTGTTTTTAAATAGAGATTTATTTCTACATACATACTCAACTTTGTATCTCAAAGAAAGGTTGATTTTTCCTCAAATCCCTCAGTCAGCTGGGATTACTGATTTCCAGTAACATTTCCCAACAGGGAACCTGACTTGTTGAGCCTTAAGAAATCAAGAAAATGTTGACATTATTTTAATCTCCCTACTCTGAACACCTACTCTGCAAAAGTATCTTGATTTACTATATGGCTCTTTCCTCATCATGCTTTCTTATATTTTCATCTCCAAAGGTACAAAAGTCATTTGAAATATATTGCCTACATAATAAGAAAAATGAGAAACTAGACATAATTAATAATTTTTATTGAACATTTTGTTTTCTATGCACATTAACACCCATGATGATGCTCATTTTTCTCTTTATTGTCCAGCTACTGAAAGACAGACATTTTACAACTCTCTGCCTGCCTTAGGATGTCTTAGATATTTACAATATAGGAAAGACTATAATTTTCTTGCACTCAAAAACTGCTGCTATTTCCCCCCTTAGAGAACAATATTGATGCCCAAACTGAACAATTCATGTCTCGTATCTAAGTAGTCTGAATAAAGTTAGCAATATATAACTTATAAAAATAGGCATTTGTGAAAATATTTTGCAAGTTGGGAGATTCTTATGTTTAATTAATGAATTTTTGTCTTAAACTACAATCTCAGTGTGTTTGAAATATAGAAATTATTCAGATTGTCCCTGTGTTGACCTTGGCCTTGTGCAAAAAGTTGCTTGTAAATGACGCAATAAGGAAAATACTTTACAATAGGTGAGAGTTAATAATTAAATTTTAAAGGGGAAATAAGCATGTTTTAGTAACTTACAATGTATATATTTAGATATTTTAAAGGTAGATAATTATGTAGAAAGCTGACCAGAAGAAATGTCAATTTTAAGGTAATGGATCCTAACTATAAAATATTAGAGCTTTTTCCTATGAATGAACCATATTAATGTAATAAAAAAAATCAGGGGCGCCTGGGTGGCTCAGTCGGTTGGGCGGCCGACTTCGGCTCAGGTCATGATCTCGCGGTCCGTGAGTTCGAGCCCCGCGCAGGGCTCTGTGCTGACAGCTCAGAGCCTGGAGCCTGTTTCGGATTCTGTGTCTCCCTCTCTCTGACCCTCCCTCGTTCATGCTCTGTCTCTCTCTGTCTCAAAAAAATAAAATAAAACGTTAAAAAAAATCAAAGGTTATATTGACTAAAAGATATTCTTAAATAAACTTCATGGATAATATGTCAGAAATGCACACATACTGATGTTTGGTTCCCTTTCAAGGGTTTTATACTAACATGAGAAAGATGTAAAAACCACTGATTATAGAGAGAAAGGACAGGAAAAACTAAATGCTAAGAAGAGATACAAGTAATGACTGAAATTTAAAGGAAGATGAGTATTCTTTTAATTAGAGTAAGCCTCCAGGGAAGAGGGGTTCCTGCGAGTTAACCCTTTAAAGAAAAGTAAGATTTTGATAGGCAGAGAGGCTGGCTGTTGTATTCCACATAGAAACAATAGAGCTCAGAGGTATGTGAATGCATGACATATCTGGAGAATAAGTTGGATGTAAATGGTCACTGATCCAGATGAGTACGATTAGATGCAGTGAGAGCCACCAGGAAATTAATTATGATAAAATCATGGGAAGTATTAAGCACCATCAAAATATTAAAAGTTTATTCTTTAATAAAAGAGACAAATCAAAATTTTTCCAAAGGGGAATGTTGTGATTCAACCTTTATTTTGGAAAAATAATATAGCGGCAGTTTATACAAGTATTTAAGAAAGTAAATCCAATGACAAATTTCAAAAGGTTGAATAAGTATTAGAACATCAGATTAATTTTTATATTAAATATCTACATATTTATTTTTAACTTACTTTTTATAATTTTAATAACTTATTGAAACTTTAAAAATCTGTGTTTTTATTTAGGAAAATATATGAAAATATTTCTTGGGAAACTGAACACTGACATAAAAATATATACAAGAAAGGTCTAATGCTACAAAAGCAATGCTAGGTTACTACAAGTCATGTCCATTACATTAAAAACAAAATACCATTAAAACAAAATAAAGCCAGGTTTATTGCAAACAAAATATGGTTTTAAAGCATTGGAGATCTGTGAAAGCAGAGAGGATTAAATGAAAGGAGAATCCAGTCCTTTTCTTCTCTAGGGTCATTTCTGGATTCCAGTAGGGTTGACAAGTGAGCTTGCCCATACAGAGGAATGTTCCTGGGGGAAAAGAAACTGGCATTGTTCCTGCTATTTGCACAATTTTGGATCCCTAACAAGACCAAATTTTTCCCATGATATATTTCCTGAAATCTGTATCATGGAGGATGTAGGGGGCTTCTAGAAGATGGACTTGGAATTTTGCATGGTCTCCCATTATTAGGAAACCAAGTCCCACTTTAGGAATGGTGCCTGTCTCAAACACATGGCTAGTAACCTCTTCAGAATATTTACCACACTTTAAAGCAGTAAGGTGAGCCAAAGAGCAAAGCTCAAAACCTTGGAAGGAAAGATTAAATCCCTTCCAAACATCGTCTTGAGGAATTAAAAATACCCAGTTTCTTATTAAAAGCATGGGAAGGAAATGCCTGAGATACAGGGAAGAACCAGAAGCCTACCGGGTTTGACTCCTAGATGCTTATTCAGTGTGACTAACAGAGGAAAATAAAAGCCTGGGTTGGTTCCTGTTTTTGGCAACTGTAAATTAAATTACTATGAATAATTGCAGATGTGTCTTTGTGTGGACATGATTTTTCACTTTTGAAGAAACGTCTAGGAGTGAGACTGATGGGTCATTCAGTAAGTGTCAAAGTTAATAAGAAGTTCCAAATTGTTTTCCAAAGCACCTATACCACTTTGCATTTATGTTAGTAATATATGAAATTTCTAGCTCTTCTTCATCCATGTAACAACTTGATGTTATCAGTCTTTTCAATGTTATTCATTCTCATGGGTGTATCTTGGAATCTCCTTGTAGTTTTAGTTTGGATTTCTCTAATAATTAATGATGTTGAGTATGTTGTTATGCTGTTATATGCCATTTTAAGATGTCTTTTATGAAGTGTATTTTTAAAACTATTGTAATTTTTTGGTTATGTATTTTTTTATTGTTGAGTTGTAGGATTTTATATATTCTGAGCACTATTCCTTTATCAGACAATATACAGCAAATAGAGCAATATTGCCCCGCCCCCCCATCTGTGGACTGCGTTTTCATTTTCTTAACAGTCTTTCATAAAATCAGAAATTTAAAAATTTTTATTAACTCCAGATAACTCATTTTTACTATGATGGTTCATGCTTTTTGTGACCTCTATGAGTAATCTAAATGAGACATCCTTAGGAGTGTGAAAAGTCAATGCAAATGGGAGAAAATACTTGTAATACATCTTCCCAAAACATGACTCATATTCAGAATACCTGAAGTACTCCTACTAATCAGTGAGAAAAAGACAACACAATAGAAAGCATGGTAAAAAATAGGAACAAACAGTTATTAAAAAGTGATAGCCAAATGGCCGATACACACGTGAAGAGATGCTCAATTTCATTAGTCATCAGGGAAATGTAAATTAAAACCACAATTAGATGCTGCTACATAATTCCCAGAATGGCTGAACTGCAAAAAAACAAAATAAAAAACAATAAAAAACATAGCTAGTGTTAGCAAGGATCTAAAGCATATAAATGTATATATGGTATGATATAAATTGGTAAGAAGCCTTTAGAAAACATTTTGACAGTAAGTACTAAGGCTGAGCATGTATAGACTCTTTAATCTATCAGTGAATGTCCAACAGAAATATGTGTAGTTGAATGTTCATATTAGTGTTATTTAAAATAGCCCGAACTGAAAATTATCTCAATATCCATTATTCTGATATGGAAAAATAAAATGGGCTACAATCATATAATAATGAAAATGAGCAATTTGCAAATACAATACATATAAATCTCACAAATATAGTGGTGATTGCAAGAGGCCAGGCACAAAGAGTGTAGATGCTATGATTCTATTTACATTAAGAATAAAAACAGGAAAACCAATCTAAGCTGTTAGAAGTCAGGACGGTGTGAGAGCTCAGTGTGTGGGTGGGTGCTGTGAACATGAGGTAAGTTGCAGAAATGTAACCAACATCAGGAGCGTGGTATGTGAATTTATTAGTATGCATAGTTTTCAGTAAAAGATAAAAATAACTTAAAGAATAAATAAAAATAACAGTTACTTAAAATGTTTCTTTTTGAAAATAAAACAGGAGAAAAGATAAAGATCCTGAAACATTTACCTCACTGTTAATCTTCTGAATTTAAATTTGATAACAATTCAATATTTAAGTCAAACAAAGAAATCATTACCATTGAAATAAATAGTAATAATTATTATTTACTGAAATATTTAAATACATAAATTCTTTAAAATCTTAACAAAATATCTTTATTTTTATCTTAAAATACAATAGACCAATATTACTTAAAACTCTACATCTTAATCATTTCTTTTTCTTGATCCTATATTATTATTATTGTTAGAAAAGATATAAATGAATAAAATTTTCTTCTACCACAATAAGATACAAAAAAAAAAACCCCTGGGACTTTAGAAAAAAATCATATTTTATTTCTTCTTCCTTCTCTCACTAATTTTTTATACTATCAGGAATCAGGAGGCAATTGCAAAGATAGTGTTACCATCTATCTGGCCAAAATAACATTCCATCTCTGTCTCCATCCAAAACTTTTAGTTTTGTCCTTTTAACTTTACCTTATTTTTTCTCTATACTACTTATCACAGCTTGGATTTATTCATTGTTTCTGTTTATTTTTTTATTGTCTGTTTACTGGGATCCCAGAATTAGTTACATGAATTCAGGGGCTTTGTTTTGTTCAATGTAGTATTTTAATATCAAAGGATACTACCTGTATTAATGACTGACTCAATAAGTATTTGTTGAATAAAAGAAAAATATTATAATATTAATCCAAAATAATGAATTGAAAACTTGAAATTTTCCCCCTCTTTTTTTCTTTTAGTGTTGTCCTACTGGTGACAATTATATTAAGATCTATCTAATATTTTACCAGAAAATGTGGGCAGAAGTTATTCCATAACTTAAAAGAAGCATAAAACTACAATTCATTTTTATTAAATTTATTAAAAATTTTATTAAAATTTATTTTTATAAATAATATTTATTGTATAAATAATTTTTATAAATAATATAATATATACAAATATATAAATATATAATAACATATATAACATATATAAATATAAATACATTTAATATATGAATATAACATATTATAAATATAATATACATTATATCATATAATATATATGTATATCACAATATATAATTTATATAATATATGTTATATAGATATAATTTCATAAATATTTTATAAATTATTTATAAATATAAATATTTTAGTCTTATTAATTTATTTATTAAAATTTATTTAAAATTTTCATTATTAGTATTTTAAAATATGTATGGTTTTATTCTAAAGAATACATTTGGTAAGCTATGATTAAAACATAAGTTCCAAATGTGTTTGGTCTCCTTAGTGGGGAAAAATTTCTGGAATGATATTTTGTCTTGTTCTGCCTGAAAAATAATTGTGCCCAAAAATTATTTATTTGCATACTGAACATAATGATTTGTTTCAGATTGGCTACTTTACTTCTAAAGTGACAGAGTGCTAGACACTGCCTTGTACCGTGTTTCATGTTGCTCATAGTAACTTGTATTTTATTGTTAGAGTAAGGCAAAATAACAGTAAGTCAAGAACTTTTTGTATTGGAAAAAAAAATCAACCTTGGAATTTCACAAAAGGTGATGATTTCTTAAGAACTTGATGTGATTAAAATAAGATGATTGAATATGCCTTTGGGAATAAAGTGGGTGGTTGTGTTAAATAATCTTTTGAATGTCATTTAAAAGTTAAAAGGCACTGATGTTTTATAAAAGATATGATTTTTGAGGACAGTGATATAACTTGTGAGAATGCAGTTCTCAAACCTTTTGAAGATTTGCTACCCATTTGAAGGGGTCAGACTATTACACAACATATCAATGAAATAATAGAATAAAAAGTGCTTTGAAATTTGTGTGTATATGCCATGATATAAATTGATCCAATAAACTAAGCATAATATTTGGATTCATCTATAACTATAGCATAGTTCAATAATTGAATCTGGTCAAAATCCATGTTCCTAAAGAAAGGATAAATCAAAATCATTAAAACTATTTAGTCAAGGAATGTGTAATACAATCTAGAAACATTAAAAAATCGTTTAAAGGATAATATATTCATTCTAAATATTGATTTTTTTTAACTGCACAACAATATTCCCTAGATTGGCTGGATATCTGAGGACTTATTGAGTACAAAAAGTTTTTATGATCACCAAAATGGTAGGTTTTCCCGTCAGTTCTACCTAGAGTTACTTTCCAGGCTCTCTCTTACTAGATTATTATAAGAATGAAACATTCATAAAGTGTGTGTTAAAATAGAAAGCCCTCCCCACAAAAAAGTCCTTATGGTTGGTTAACCAAGGGACAGGGATGTGGGCAAACATTAGGTTGCAGAAATATATGTCTTACCCCTTCCTCTGGATTTGGTGGCTAAATGCCTTTGCCAGGAGATAACTGCTCACCAATGGTTTATGAGTTGAAGATGCTAATTGAAGGAAGTTAAAAATATTGTTAATGTGCTATATACATTTTGTGGTAATCAGAGACCCAACACTTTGATCTCCTTTCAGGAGAACTTGCCATCAGGCTGTAATGAGTGTAGTAGTTACTACCATTCCAGCTCATAGAACCTTTAGGATGCAGTTCAGCTTCCTGATGGTGCTAAGGTGTTTCTGGTCAGCCCACAGCCAATAACTGAGCATGATAGTGGTAAATGGGCCAGCTCATTCAACCCAGTGCAGGACGTCTCTCCAACTGACAATCTTGACTGCTCCCAACTAGACTGGCCAAGATTTAGTCAGGGCTGCATAGAGATGCCCCCTGCCCAATCCTTCTTTCTTCCCCCCTATTTTTGGAGGTATCAGATCTACAACATGGTCTGAAGACTTTTGTTACCTATTCCTACTCCCTCTCACAGTTTTTTTTTTCCCCTGGGTATTTCCTCTCCCAGTAAACCTCTTGCACTCTTCATCCCATCATCTCTTTCTTGTTTACACACACACACACACACATACACACACAACACACACCTATATATGTACACATACATATATAGGTGTGTGAATTTATAGATATGTTCCATGTTTAGCTTAAATATATATATATACACATATATATGCATGTGTGTGTGTATATATATACACACATATACATATACACATAATTTTGCATTCATACAATTTTCTAGTGTTCTGGTTAATTATGTCAAGATCTAAATTCCTTGAAAGCTCTGTCCTTACCTGCAAGGTTTAAGGCGGCCACCATACATATGTATTTTGGTTGTAAACTTCTATGTAGTGATACAATAATCTATCTATTGAACTATGCTACAGCATTGTTACCACATCTAGCCTAGATCAGTGGTTATTTTTTATGGCATCAGAGCAGAATCACTTGGGTGAGGTTTTAAAAAGATTGATGCCAAAATCCCACTCCAAAGATTCTTATATAATTGGTTCAGGGTGGAGCCACGCCTTTAAAGCCATAATATAAACTTAATGTTGAGAAATTAGACCCTTTGATCTTTGTAAATTACACATCCTGATCCTAGTCTTAGAATTTTACCATCCTTTATCAAGAAGACACACGAAAAAACAGAGCACTTGCTTCAATCTCTGCCCATTCAAACTGCCCCTAATAAAACTCCACATTCTAAAACTAAGGCTCAATTTTAGTATTTTCAATTTGCATATTCTTGATCTGTATCAGAACTCCTAACTAATGGGAACCACAAACTCCTCCAGTGGTGGACTGTGCCATTAATGATGCTGATCAGAAGCTAGGAAATATAACTTTTGGAGAAAATGATTTCTCTACATCATCATGGATTTTTCTTATTATTAAACAAAAAAACCCAACTATTTTTGTTCTTTTTACATCATTCATTATGTTGTACATAGTTCTCAGTCTTTCCGTTTCTCTATTTTTAGTTTATATTTCTGTTCCATAAGTTACCTCAAGCACTTTAAATTAAGCACATAACAAATTAAAAGACAAGGTGTAACTGCCAGCACAAATCAAGATGACCTAATCCTCAGAATCTCAGCTCAAGCCATCATTTCTAGGGAAGGCCTGGCTTAGGTTTGTCAACTACAGGTACTCAGTAGTATCAGCACATTCACAGACCCACCAACACCGCAATGCTTGTGTAGTTTAATTAAAGGGAGAAATCTGTCTTAGTGTATAAGAGCTATTCATAATTTTGGATGATAATGGGATGTTTATTAGCATTTCAACAATTAAAAATTATTTGCCACTTACTGTTTCTTCAAGTTTATATGCTATAATTTGCATGCTAATTTTTATACTAATAACAAGAGTTGACAAATTGCTGTTAGAATACGGAGATTATAGTGATGTTTATCTTTTATTAATTCAATTTTATTAGACAATAATATACAGAGAAGGAATAATTTAAGAGAATGAAGCAAGTGTTTTTATAAAACATACTGCCACCGCATTTTTGCATAGTTTTGATGTAATGAAACATAGCATGAACATAAATATGAAAAATAAATGTTAGAGGAAATAAACATCTACCTCTAGCTATTAAATTTCATTTGGGTGGATTAGTTGAGTATGGTATATAAACAGATACACTGTTTCCTGTCCGTAGAGATTCAGTATGGTTTTCCTGCAATTTATTTTTCATTAACAGAAATACCAACTGCAGAGATTTAATTGGTCTGTTATTGAGTTAAGATCAGTAATATTTTTGTAAAATGCTACAAGTATTTTCTTTCACCTAATGAGTAAAAATACTGCTGACATATTGGTAGCTAAATTCGTTTGGCTTAGTACACCATCTGCTGTGTAAGCAATAATTTGTACTGTGATGTCTAAGTTTAGGTGTAAGATGAAAGTCACAAAAGTGGACAGAGAATGGGCCTAATTCAGAACACAGTTGTTCTATGTTTAGCTTGAACATTTTTTTAAATTTTAATTAGCTAGCCTATTTAAAACTGGAAGATTTCACATAAAATGATCCAGGGTCTGGCTTTTCTTGAAAAAGGAAAAGATTTCCAAATGCTACTCCCACATTCACCCCAGGAAGCATAGTGGAGACATGCATACCTAATTTTTTTTCCAAGATAATAAAACAAGTCACTCTACATGCTAAAAGAAACAGAAAAGATTCATAGACCAGATATCTACAAAATCCTTCCTCATGGCTATTACCAGTGGCAAAGAAGTTGCCACTTTTAATGGAAAGATTTCACTTCCCTGAAAGAAATTTTGTTTGCATGCCTTAAGTCATATATATTATAATGTCTCTTTCATTTCTCTGGCAGTTAGGAAACTCAAAGCCAACGTGAACTCCTGAAGTTTTCCCTAAATCTACTCTTTTCTAAATCTTTCCTAAACCAATAAATGGAATCTATTTTCATTTTCTTCTAGCTGTTTAAAGCAACACCCTCAAGGTCATTTGCAACCCTCTGTTTCTGTCAGGATTACGTTTTAAACTAAAAGGTCAGCTCACTGGCCTCTCTATTGTTGAAGAGTGGATACTGAGTGGAAGTTTTGTACTTCCCAGTAAGAAAAGCAATCCAATATAGGGGATGAAGTCTGGGGAGTAGAAATGGGATAGGCCTCTTATACCCACAAAGGTCTGTCTGTCTCATTTTAGGATAGGCACAGTGCCACTGATTGCCGGTGATGTCTGGGCTTATTGACTAGGCACTGTATAAAGGCTGGCCTGGCTGACTGGTTTCTGCTGCATCACACATCACTTCTCTTAGCTTTCCACCTGCTTTTGCTGCACTGATGAGGTGCCCAACTCAGCGTGATTATATCTGATTGTGATTTCAACCAAAGTGAGATCTATACCACAGTCGATAGGCTAGATAGCCTTGTAAGAGTAAATATAAAAGACCCGTGGAAGCTTCCCTTCTATCCCCCATCCACGTTGTCCATATTCATGTGAAATACTTCCTATACTCTTTCCAGAATTTCTTTAGTATATATTTTACTTATGTTATTGTTTGTCTTTTCCATTAGGATATAAGCCTCATTATAGTTTATCATTTCTTTTTCACTTCTATATCCTCACACCTAGAAAGAGTCTGCTTAATTATAAACACTCAAAAATGTAATCCTTTACTGGCAAAAGTACCTACATGTTACACTGTATTGAAGTAGAACAGTATAAATTAATAAATGGTAATGAAAAGAACAAAGGAAAAATTTTTAAATGCTCATAAATGTTTACACATTAGAAGGAAACAGTGGTATGACATTAGTTGCTGTGGCAGACAAAATAACGACCCCACAAAAATATCCACTTCCAAATTCCTGAAACTTGTGAATGTTACCTTACATAGCGAAGGAGAAGTTAAACTTGCAAACTTGCGGATGAGGTTAGATTGCAAATCATCTGACCTTAAAAGACGGCGATTATTTGAGATTTTAGGGGTCGGTCTAATGTAACCACAAGGATCCTTACAAGTGGAACAGGAAGGCAGAAGAGGCAGTCAGAGTGACATGATGTAAGAAGAACTGTGCCCACAGTTGCTGGCTTTGAACACAGAGGAAGGGGCCATGAGCAAAGGAATACAGGCAGCCAGCCACTTGAAGCTGGAAAAACACGAGGAAACAGATAATCTCTTGAGACTCCAGAAAGGAACACAGTCTTACAGACAGCTTAATTTTAGCCCAGTGGACCTCATGTCAGACTCCTGACTTGCAGAATTATAAGATAATAAATTTATGTTGTTTTCAGCCAACTTTGTTATAGCTTGTTACAGCAGTAATGGAAAACTAGTACAGTTACTTTAAACATTTTAGTGGTTGTCTCTCTGTTGATCAAAGAGCTATCATTTATGTATTTTTCATTAAAAGGAAGTGCTAGCACTTGCTTGGCCATTCAAGGAATTGGGATACTCTTATAAGTCATTAGATTACAGGACAAAGGTCTAGTATTATTAGCTTTGAATTAGATGACACACTGTGCATCTTTTTAGAATGCCCAAATAATAGTGTTTCAGATGACAAAAAATTATGTTTTGAACATAACTACAATGTAACTGTAACAGAAAAATATTGTATAATTAAAGCAAAATTTGAAAGAAACAAAGCTTCTTTTTTTCTGTTGGGTTATGTTAAAGCTGTTGTTTTAATTGTATTTTTCTAGGAACACTGACTATTGCTTTTTGTTCTCAGAAACTATTTCATGAATAGTTCTCTGGGTCATATTTTTAAATATATAGAATATGACAAGGTATATTTAAAAAATGACATAGAATGTATTATATTCTTCAAGGTAAAGGAAAGCTTTTTAATGTGTTTACATGACCTCCTTTCCTTCTTAATGTCCATCTGTGACTACATTTTGCAACTTTTTTTTCTTCCCTTAGTTTAATACTGTAATGTTCTAAATTCAGAGAGGAAATTTTAAGAGCAAAACAAAAATAAGAATACACAAAAACCTTGTTAAATTGAAGCTTTGGACTTGTGTATGGAAATACCACAAATCTAAAAGAATGGTTTCTTATTATGCCTTTACTATGGTCTTCGTCCTTTACGAGTAGCTTGGGACTTAATTTATGACTGCATAGGTATAGATTTAACTTACAGATCATTTGTGGTAACTCTATGCTTATCCCTAGAGGTGTCTGGAACCATAACATTGACTCTTGGACAAGATATCATTGAAATATTTGAGCTAATGATTTGTAATGTGTTAAGACTAAAACTCCTCTAGAGGTGTTCTGTAGCAGACTGTCTAAATTGTTTATTGTAAATGTATAACGTGATGGTCTAAACCTAATTTATGTGGTCATTTAGCCTCATCTGGCTCATTGGTTAGTGTGATATCAGTGACCTTTCAGTCAGCACGTGCTTTGGTTTCCCTGAGACTGAGACCTCTTGCAGTTATCTTGGTGATTTGTGGTCTAGAGATGACGCTTATCCTGTGTGACTGAGCAAGGACTCTGGAAGGTATACTTGGATGCCTTGGACCTGCCTGATTCCTTGTCTTTTTTTTATTTAAAATTTTTGTTTGTTTATTTATTTTTGAAGGAGAGAGAGACAGAAGATGAGTGAGTGGTTGGGGAGGAGAGAGAGAGGGAGACACAGAATCTGAAGCAGGCTCCAGGCTCTGAGCTGTCAGCACAGAGCCCAACTCAGGGCTCGAACTCACAAACCATGAGATCATAACCTGAGCGGAAGTCAGACACTTAACCAACTGAGGCACCAAAGTGCCCCTGTATTCCTTGTCTTTATTAAATCTTTATGTTTGTATGCTCTGTGGCATCTCATGAGTCTTAATTATCTGACTCTCTGTAGTTACAATGTCTGAGTTCATTCAAAAACTCTAAGAATCAACTGGGTTGAAAACCATGACCTTGGCAAGAGAGTTTGTTTGGCTTCTCCAAATACCAAGTTTTCTTTTTTTAAAATTAATTTCAATACTTTACTAAGTCTTTAAGGCTATATTAAACACACTTGAAATTGCTCCAAGTAAATGTTCATGTAATGAATGTTTTCCCCCTAATTATAAAAACAGTAAATTTAGGAAATGTTTACTTTCACTTTTTTCCCCATTGGTGAGGTCAATGTGAAAAGCAGCCATGATTAAGAAACAGTCAAGGCAGCTACAAATGCTAGTCCCTAAAACAATTCACAAAAGTCAGCAGAACAGTAATCATCATAACATTCCAATATAGAATTTAAATAGGAAGAACAATTGACAAAACTTGGAATTTGAACCTTTTTTTTATTTAGTCTATGTAATCATACCACATGAAGAGATAAAGGCATTACCATCCCCACTTAGTTCTCCACCTTGCATGATTAAGGCATTCCCTAAACACACAAAAATTCCCCCCATATTCTCTCAGTCCTTGTTGTGTATCTGAACACATCTCACACTCTACTTCCTTTCCTTCCTCTCTGTTATAGTCACAAGACTTTATATATTTATCACCTATGTGTCTCCCAGTTTCCTGTACAATGTATACCAGCAAGACATTGACTCATCCTTCCCTACCCATGATTCTTACTACATCAAGACAATAACTTTCAACTCCTTCTAGCTATTCCTACTGGATTTCATTTTTAGTCTAAGTGACACATTCATACAAATATTTTCTGAATTTTTTTCTTTTATGTATTCGTTACACACTCCCAAGTGTAAAATATAAGAAATTAGCTCTCTTAGTGCCTAACTCCCCCACACTCTAATGCACACATTTCCTTCTGCCATTTCACTCATCCTACCAATGTAATTAGAACATGATTTTGCTTAATTAAATACATAGTGCCTACCTTTGACTACATAAACTTTTTCACAGCTGAGCTGCTACAGACCTATAATCATCTCTAAGGGAGGATTAGTGAAACAAAAGGGTGACTAAGGCAGAAACCAACTAGGTTTTTTCTAACTCCAATTCTCTTTTCTTCCTGAGCACACAGCAAAACTACATCACCTGCCCTCCCTTTCACTTGGGTGAGTTGACGTGACTGGGTTCCAGAGAAAGGAATGTTGTAAAAGTGATATAAGCCACTCCACAGCTGCCCACCTGCAATTCTTTATGTTCTTTTTCTTCGATACAAGCTTAAGACAGATAAGCATAAAAATTATATATACGTATGTGAGTGCATATGCACATATATATAGACATATACATACATATATATGTATATATATATATATACAATGAAATATTTAGCCATAAAAAAGAATGAAGTCTTGTTATCTGAGACAGCATTATGCTAAGTGAAATAAGTCAGACAGAGAAAGACATGTACTGTATGTCTTTCATGTGGAATTAAAAAAAACTTACATGTGGAATTAAAAAAACAAGCAAACAAAATAAGCTCAGAGATAGAAAAGATTGGTGGTTGCTAGCAGCAGGGGATGGGGGGAGTGGCAAAATGGGTGAAGGGAGTCAAAAAGCATAAACTTTCAGTTATAAAAAATTAAGTCAAGGGGATATAATTTTAAGCACATTAATATTATTATAGGTAATAATAATAGTGTGCTGCGTGTTTGAAGGTTGCTAAGAGAATAAATCTTAAAAGTTCATAACACAAGAAAAAAATTTATAACTAGGTATGATGATGGATACTCACTAGACTTATTGTGGTGATCATTTTGCAATATATACAAATACCAAATTATTATTTTATACACCTGAAACTAATATAATGTATGTCAACTATACCTCAATTGAAAAAAAAGAACGAAATAATATTTCCAGACAATTTTTCTGTAATTACTTATATTAGAATTTAATTTGTCCTAAGAGAGTGGAGGACCAGGAGTAAGTAGTGATCCTAAAAATGAATGCAGTACCTAACCTGTTTTTCTTCCTGAAATTTTATATTGGGAAAGAAGAGTTACTTTCTTCCGAAAGTGAATCCGGGGACAATGTATTAAAATGGTTTTCTTGGCATTCACAAAGCTGGGAACAGAATTTCAGTGGGAATCAAGCTGTTCTCTAAACACAGCCAAGAAAGAAAATTTGAAAAGAGGTCAGGGGTATGCAAGGTGATATTTTATTGGGTCAAAATTCATATGATGACCCTATATACTCATAGCTGAGCAATCACAGTTTCCTATGCAACAATAGTAATGTTTCCAGAGCTTTGCAGACCACTGAGTGCTTTCTCATATGTGGATTTATTTGGCCCACCTAATAAAACCATAAGATAGGCATATTTCATTATCATTTTAAAGATAAACTTTTTATTGATGTGTAATTACATAGATAAAATGCACATATTGGAAGTATAGAGAGCTATGGTTTTCACAACATGGAAATATCCATATAACCGTCACTCAGGATGAGACAAGTAACACTGACAATACAAGAGAAGCCATTGTCATGACCTTCCTAGTCACTCTCCTTCCCCAAATATAAAGACTGTCTGACTTTGACAGCCCGGGTTAGTTTTTTCTGGTTTTAACTTTTATATAGGGTGAATCATGCCATTTGGACTCTTTTATATCTTACTATTCCACTCCAAACTCACATATGTTCTTGAATATCGCTGTATAGTCCACTCTAATTATTAGTATTGCGTTGTATAAATATATCATGACTTATTTAATTATTTATTTATTTATACTTAAATGTTCATTAATTTATTTCTTGAGAGAGAGAGAGAAAGCGAGCAGGGAAGGGCAGAGAGAGAGAGAATCCCAAGCAGGTTCTGCACTGCCAGCACAGAGCCCAGTGTGGGGCTCGAGCCTAAGAACCCTGAAATCATGGGGCACCTGGGTGGCTCAGTTGGTTAAGCGGTCGACTTTGGCTCAGGTCATGATCTCACAGTTCCTGAGTTCAAGCCCTGCGTCAGGCTGTGTGCTGACAGCTCGGAGCCTGGAGCCTCTTTCGGATTCTGTGTCTCCCTCTCTCTCTCTGCCCCTCCCCGACTCATGCTCTGTCCTCTCTCTCTCTCTCTCAAAAATAAATAAAAATTAAAAAAAAAAAAAAAAGAACCCTGAAATCATGACCTGAGCTGAAACCAACAGATGCTCAACCCACTGAACCACCTTGGCACCTCTATCATGATTTATTTATCCATTTTTCTTTTGATGCACATTTGGGTCATTTCAAGTTTGGTCTATTATGAACAGTGCTTCTGTGAACTACTGAATGCATTTTAGTGAATATATGTATACAGTTGTTCTAAGTTTTTGTCTATGAGTGGTCTTAGCCAGTTTAGGTATGTAAACATTCAGATTTAGTAGATCCTGCCATAAAATTTCTGTAGTGATTGTATTAATATTTGCTAACACCAGCAGTATATAAGATTTCCAGTTGCTCCATACTCACACCAACACATGTCAATATTTTTATTTTCAGTCATTTGGTTGGTTTTTAGTGGTGCTTCATTTTGTTTTTAATTTGAATTTGATAACTAATGAGATTTTCAGCTATTAAGATGTACATTAGCCATTTTGATTCTTTATTTTTGAAGTGCTTGTTAAAGTCTTTTGCCCACTCTTTTTTTTTTCTTTTTACTGTATCAGCTATTTCATAGCTGATTGAATTTTAGGAGTTCTGTGTATAGAAGTTCTTTGTTAGATGTGCATATGGTCTATGGTGTGCTCTTTTACTCTCTTAATTATACCTCTTCATAAACACTCATTCTTAATTTTTATGTAGTTCTATTTATTACATTTTCTCCCTTCAGTACTGCTTTTTATATTATTCTGTTTAAGAGACCTTCATCTTTTCCCAAGGTAATTACCATTTTATCCTTTTTTTAAAAGTTTTGTTTTACCTATCACATTTAGACCAACATTCAAACTGGAATTACTTTTTACGATGGTGTGAGGTTGAGTTTTACCTCAAGCACATTCATTCTTATTCTATATGTTTATCCAACTGTTCTAGCATCATTTATTGAAAAAGAGTATTGTTTTCCAATACACTGCACTGTTGATTTGTCATAACTCACCTGAACACGGATGTGTGAATCTGTTTCTGGATATGCTATTCTATTCTATTTACCACTATTCTTTGTTCTACTACCCTATGGTCTTACTTATTGAGCTTTGTAATAAGTAGTAATGTTTAATAATAAAAGTCTATGTTAATTTTTTTCAGTATTATTTAAGAACTTTTTAATGTTTATTTATGAGAGAGAGAGAGAGAGAGAGAGCGCACAAGCAGGAGAGGGGCGGAGAGAGAGGGAGACACAGAATTCAAAGCAGGCTCCAGGCTCCAAGCTGTCAGCACAGAATCTGACATGGGGCTTGAACTCACAGACTGTGAGATCATGACCTGAGCTGAAGTTTGATGCTTGACCCAGGTGACCCAATTTTTTCAATATTAGCTTGGCTATTTGCATTTTTGTTTTCCCCCAGAAAATTCCTTTGATTTTGATTATTCTTATGTTTAATCTATGCATCAGTTTGTAAAAAATTGATGCCTTAATGCTATTGCATCTTCCCATCTAAGAATATCCATTTATTTTGATATTCTTTAATTTCTGTCAATATTTATACTGTTTTCAGAATAGAAATTTGAGCATCATTTGTTAGAAGTATTCCTATATTTTTGGTATGATTTTAAAAGCTATTATTTAAAAGTTTTTATCTAATTTTTATTAAGAGATATAATTTTTATTTTTTGGCTTTATATCATATATATTTTATGTTTAATAAACTAAACATAATTATTAATTTTATAATGATTAATTGTAATAGTCATTCTGTTTAGGTACAAAACCCAAAAGATTAAACGGAGGGACTATTAAAATTAATATTAAACATATGATATTCACTGGTATATAGTTAAAACGTATATTAGTGTTATAATTTTAGATTATTTTAGTTTTAACATATTAGTCATTATAATATGGTGTTTCTCATCTTATTAAATACTTAAAAATATGATTGTTTATGACTTCATAGTATTCTGTTATGCAGTGGTGTCCTTAGTTATAAAACAGTTCTCATATCCATAGAAAAATAAATGTTTTCATTTTTTGTTAGTCAAATTTTTCTCCAGTCAGCATGTGTGTATATAGTTTTTTTTTGAGTGAAAGCAGTGCACGCATGCGAGCAGGGGACGGGGGGAGAGAGAGAGAGAGAGAGATAGAGAGAGAGAGAGAGAGAGAGAGAGAGAGAGAATCTTTAGCAGTCTCCACACTTAGTGCAGAGCCTGACACAGGGCTTGATACCATGACCTTGGGATCACGACCTGAGCTGAAATCAAGAATCAGACCTCAACCAACTGAACCACGCAGGCGCCCCTTTATATTTCATTTTTTAAGTTATTTTATTTGATTTTAATTTCAGTTAATATATGTTAATAGTGTTAATATATGTGTTTTAAATGATACATTGTTTCCTTAAGATAGTGACAGAAAATTATAATTATTGACCAAAATGAGTAACTTCTTAAAGGCTTTTGATGTGTCAAGAAGATAAAGTATTTTTACTTCCATTTAAAGATAATAAACTGAGGCTTGGAGAGGGTAGGTGATGCTGGAAATCAAAATCTAGTGTTTGTCAGAGGAGGCATTAAAGCATATTTCACTGAGCAATGGTCTATAATTTGGTGCTTTATTAATGAGGCAATTTTATGTGACTTCATTATTATAAGAAATAAAAGTTCATTCAGTAGAAATATTGTATATATCAGACTGCAAGTATAACCAAAAAGAAAACCATAATATATTTTCCTACAAAATCACTGATGTTATTTTAGCAAGAATGAATCTTAAAAAGGAATCAGCTGCTCTGTTCCCCAGTTCCTTTACAGACCCTTTCAAATGTGTCAGTATCTTCCCAGCTATATCAATATTATTTTAAAAATTCAGGCAACGAACTTGAATTATCTTCAGGTGGCAAGTCATTTACTAAAACTGTAAAAAAAGTATGAATCCCGAGGGATACCATGACCCACTAACAGCAGGATGCAGACCTACATTGAATAATAATTTAGAACTATTACTAAGATAATTAGAAAGCCAACGTGCTGCCAGAAGGGTTAGACCTTAGCTTCTCAATTTATTAAAAGTCAGATCTTGATCTGTGAATGAAAAGAACCCAGGGGCGCCTGGGTGGCGCAGTCGGTTAAGCGTCCGACTTCAGCCAGGTCACGATCTCGCACTCCGTGAGTTCGAGCCCCGCGTCAGGCTCTGGGCTGATGGCTCGGAGCCTGGAGCCTGTTTCCAATTCTGTGTCTCCCTCTCTCTCTGCCCCTCCCCCGTTCATGCTCTGTCTCTCTCTGTCCCATAAATAAATAAAAACGTTGAAAAAAAAATTAAAAAAAAAAAAGAACCCAAAGTTCACTAATACCATAACCCCAACATCTGCCTGCCATAAAAAGATAATGATTTAGTATAAATGGATTTTAATTTTTTAGGTAGTGCAGATTTCGTCAGGCAATTATACCACTGACTTTCACTTTCCTACTGTATTGCTTACAACTTAAGTAAAAAGTTTCTTGGTATTTGTTCAACAACAGATGTTAGGGCAAAATATTTGGGGGAAATCATTTTTCTCTCAGGTTTAATTAGAAAGAGTTTTTATGTGGTACCTGGGTGGGTCAGTCAGTTAAGCGTCCGATTCAGCTCAGGTCATGATCTCATGGCTTGTGGGTTCGAGCCCTGCATCGGGCTCTGTGCTGACAGCTCAGGACCAGAAGCCTGCTTCAGATTCTGTGTTTCCCTCTCTCTCTGCCCCTCCCCCCTTCTCTCTCTTTCTCAAAAATAAACATAAAACAAATTTTAGAAAAAGTTTTTATACTAAGTATATCTTTACAGTTTTCACTCTGCTTCATTTACAAGAGCATATGGAAAATCTGAACAGAGCCAACTTATTAGGTAAAAACTACCACTACAAGACTGTGACCGTGTCAAAATAAGTCGTATGGTTCACTTTACCAAGTCTTCCCAATCTATTTAGAGATGAGTAAGGACATTTTTTTCTCCATATTTCAGTCTACTTTCATCCCAAAATTTATTTCTATTTCTGCGAGCAAAGCTTCTCTAAGAAGCCACCAACTGCTTGCCATTCGCTAACCTAACATGGAGAAAAAGGGGACCTAATGATGATAACCAGTGGCCTCTCCCTCACTTCTACTCATCTGCCTCTCTTGTGTACACTTTGTTGTAGATATAGCAAGTTGGATTCCCCAGTTCTGTTCCTACTGATGAAGAGGTATTAATAGCAAAATAGAGCTGAAACACTTGCCTGTTCCTTCTTCTTTGGACCAATATTATTATCAAAACTGATGCTTGAATAAACACTCTTTTTAAAAAAAATTAATATTGAAGTAAATATGACTTAACAAATTTACTTAATCCGCTTGAAATGGTTTTGTAGTTATTGTTGTTGTTAATCTTTAACTATATCACTTACGCTTATAATAGGAGAAACTATGAAGTTAGGTGAAAGGATATCTGAGCCAGCAGTCAAAATACCTGGTTAAATTCAAGCTTTGCCACTGTGCTCTCTGACCTCAGACAAGAAGTTAATGTCTTGGGACATTATGTTCCTCTTTTTACAAATAGAACATTTGAGGGATCCCTGGCTGCCTCAGTCGGTTAGGTGACCAACTTCAGCTCAGGTCATGATCTCACAGTTCGTGAGTTCGAGCCCTGCATCGGGCTCTGTGCTGACAGCTCAGAGCCTGGAGCCTGCTTCGGATTCTGTGTCTCCCTCTCTGCCCTCCCCTGCTCACACTCTGTCTCTCTCTTTCTCAAAAAAATATAAACATTAAAAATTTAAACCAAAGCAAATAGAACATTTGAATTGGGGGAATCTCTAAATACCCTTCCAGCTCTAAAATTCCATGAAGCCTTATTACAGGTAAAAGATATAAAATGTTTTTGAGTACACATGCATCACTCTGTATTAGTATCTATTCTTTATAAATGTGGGCAAGAAATTTAAGATTGATACAACAATGCCCAGAATACTGAAATTGTAAGTAATTTCTATTTATGTAATAATATTTCAGTGAAAATTAGAGCATATTTGAACAGGGTACAAAATAGAGAGTCATCATACCAATGAAAAATGTGACAAATTACTGGTTACTGGGTGAAGTTAACCCAACACAGGAATCACTGTTCATAAAATAAAGTTTTAAATTAAGCTTCCCAAAGCAGTTAGTACAAGTAAATTCATGCATTAAATGAAAATAATATTCCCTTGTCATACAGGTATGAGTATGAAACTATTTTTAACTAGTTCTAATTCATAATGACTTAGTGTTACACTTCAACTACTAGGTTGTGAAAAGTTATGGCTTATATGTATTTTGTGCAAATATAATTTATGCTTCAATTATATTTAATAAACAAAATGTATTATAACTTTTATTCCTAAAGTTAATGACATTTAGCACAGACTATAGGAGCAGTTTCACCCTTCAAAAGGAAAATAAATCCATATAACTTGAAGCTGATAACTGAAATACAGGTCCAGAAAGTATTCAAAGCAGAGGTATATTTATAGTAGCGTGCCCTAGATTTGCATGTTTTCCTTTCATGTTCCATAACTTTTCTTACCTCATATTATAATACTGATCATTCAGGTGCACTTTATAATTTTAGTTTATTTATAGTAGAAGTAGAAATGATTTCTCAGTATCTTACCCTTACATAGCACTTTTGTATGAAAAACAAAATGGTTACTTGTATTACAAATGCAGCTATCAGTTAGTTTCCTAATTGATAGAGGATACTGTGTCAATGGATATACTTTGATTACTTATATTTTTTTCAGTGCTGTGCTCAAACCAGAGACAAATACAATTTTGCCTTGGTGATCCGAGGTACCAATATGCTTGCTTGAATCTTTCAAGCGCAGTCCTGCAGTAGGGAATTATTTTAGTTGATGAAGGGGGTGGGAGCAAGGATAATAAAAAAATATTTTACCAAAAATCATCTTTGAGATACTCTGAAACTTCACTTGTCTCAGAAATAATTTGATCTCTTTGAAAACTATAACCAATACTCCAAATATAGTAGTAACTTAATTAATAATTCTCTTGGGCTTAAAAATAATATTGACCACAGACTATAACAGACATCGGCTGACTGGTCATTGAGTACCTCATATTATTTAAGGCTCCTCTTGATATTTTCATAACATAAATTACTTTCTTAGCTGATAAATTATAAAGCCACTCATCAAAAGAGCAAGTGGTAAAGGAGTGTTACATATTGACATCATACAGATAGTAATAGCAACAGTTTAATTCAGAACACCTTGTGCCATCCATTGTATTCTTCATTTTTGCAGTATTTTGCAATGAAAGCATATTTATGCTTTCATTCTTAGGACAACACTCAAAAAAGATTCTCTTACCTTCATTTTACCAACTGGAAAATTGAGTTTCATGACTTTTTGAGTGCTTGGTCTATGGCCATATGGCTAATAAGAGGAAAAAATGATGTAATCCAAAAAATCTGTGTAATCTGAAGCCTATGATTGATCCAACAAACTATGTAGGTGGTATCTTCCTGCCTCACTCAATTTATAACAGGAACTGTTACTTGAAATTCATGTCAGGAAATGAAGGCGTGGGCTATGTGCGCTTTATTAAAAATTCTGAATCATCTTGAAATTTACTCACAGTAGGGCGCCGGGGTGGCTCAGTTGGTTAAGCGTCCAACTTTGGCTCAGGTCATGATCTCACGGTTTGTGAGTTCAAGCCCCACATTGGGTTCTGTGCTGACAGCTCAGAGCCTGGTGCCTTCTTTGGATTCTATGTCTCCCTGTCTCTCTGCCCCTCCCCTGCTCCTGCTCTGTCTCACTCTGTCTCTCAAAAATAAATAAATGTTAAAAAAATTTAAAGAAAAGAAATTTACTCACAATATGTTATAAAAAAAATCTACCATAAAATTATTTCTGATGTAAAATTGGGTTGAAATGTCTCTTTTATTCTTACCTACACGTTATGTTATCCTCATGACCCTTTCTTTCAACAGACATATACAAATATTATAACTCAGACCAACAAGGCCTTTCTGATATGTAGCACAAACCGAGAAAAAAGGTTGATCTATGAAGTGTTCATGCAATGTAAAATTTCAAAGAAATACAGAGATTATAAGAGGCTAATTTGGGCTGTGCATATCCTACTTTCATCCTATATATTTATTGTTCTTGCCTGAATAACTCTGCATTAGGGAAAAAAGTTATAATCCTGTCAAATTCCAAATCTCACTTCCCTGTATTCAAGCTTAAAGTATACACTAACTAGAAAAATCTTGAGAGTTTTTCTGTTCAAATGATATTTTCCACTCTTGAATGGAACTACAGGTAATGAGACAATGTCTTCAGTACTGACCCAAATCAATAAAAAAATAAAGCACAAGAAACAAAAACAGAATTGATCCAACATTTTTTTTTATTGACCCAACAGGTAATTTCAGATTATTAGTAGAGCATAAAAGAGAACTGAAAAGAACAGTTTTTACCTCCATGGGTTTATTCCAGTTCTGTGCCCAATTTCTATTCCAGTATTTTTCCATGATAACAAACTGTGAGTCTTGTTTTTATGTCACAACAGCTAGTGAAAACATTTCTTACTCTTGGTAGCTTAAGAAAAAGGAAAAAACACTTTAGAAATTATCTTAAATTCCACCCTCTAAAGAAACAACTTGTGTTGCTTTAGACGTTATTTTGTCATTGAGAACACAAATATTCATAGATCTGGAAAGTTATATTAGATGGGAGAATTTAGTTCAGCATATAAAAAAGATGCACCTAAATAGTTTTATTATTTGTTGTTTTATTGTTTGTTTACAAGATTTATGCATATTTGTATAATCATTTATTTGTAATTTGCATCAGGTACTTTTCTAGTTTCATATATTTAGAATCTTAAGCAATATGATCTAACTGTAATGTTATAAGGCAACTTCATTTTACTTATCAAACTAAGCAATGATGACAGTGTATTTCTCTCAAAATGTAATGTGACTTTTTTATCCATTAAAAAAGGTAAAACTCTAACAAGGATAATTCATTATCCTGAAGTCATAGTATAATAGAATGAGATGTGGAAGAGAAATGTTTAAAGGGTATTAGGCGAACAATAAAAGACGGCATGTAATAATTATAGCATGGATGATCAAACTATTAAAATAATTATTTGTACATTTTTGTGTTCACTCTGACAATAGTAATAGCTGTTGCATGTTGAACATTTAAGATAACTTAAAAAAATTTTTTTAACATTTATTTATTTTTGAGAGATAGAGCGCGAGCTGGGGCGGGGGTGGGGGGAGAGAGAGGGAGACACAGAATCCAAAGCAGGCTCCAGGCTCTGAGCTGTCAGCACAGAGCCCGATGTGGGGCCCAAAAAACCATGAACTGTGAGATCATGACATGACCCAAAGTCAGAGCGTTAACTGAATGAGTCACCCAGGTGCCACAAGATAACTTTCTAAAGATAGATGACCATGTTGGAAGAAAAAAAAAATCTAGAGACAAATCCATTTAAAATCTTCTGTATTCACTTCTCCAAATTAAATGGACATGATTAATACAATCTCATAAATAATACAATTAAGCAGGAGGAAGTCACTCCAAGATCAAAGAATAAAAGCTGATACAAATTATGATTGACATACTATAGCAATTTTAATGTTCAGTGACTTCAGTTCATTTCACAAAACCATTCATAAATAGTCATTTGTGTCCATGTCCATAGCTGACCAATTCTATTTATGAAATGCAATGCTATAGTACAACCAATTTTTCTATTTTGTAACTGTGTCCTGGGCTAAAGGCATTAATAATTATACAATGCTATTCCTTTGGAAAGATGAGGATGTTTTTATTTGTATGAATTCAAAGTCATTAATAAGTTGCACAAAAACTAGGCCAATGTTCAATTAGTTACTATCTTCTTGTCAGTTTAACTTATTATTTTACATATCTCGGGCTATTTTTCTTTTTCTTTTTAAACTCTTTGTTCAAATTAAAAGCTGGAAAAAAATAATTTTCCCTTGACTTTTGAAAGCACACAACTATAAAATATTTATCCTATTCCTTTAATTGCACACTTATGTGCACTTTTTCATGTGTACATTTTGCTTATTAAGGGGTTAAAAAATGCACCTGTCATACTGTGATTTATAATAAGAAATATATATTCGCTCTTCGTCTACTATACCTGGCATAGGGCTCCTCAAACCCTTGGAATTTCCTAAATGATGAGAGCAGTAAAGGTGTCTTTTATGCTATGTTAATAAAGAGAGACTTGGAAGGCACCTAAGAATGGAGTCTGATTGCCCAAAGACCAAACCATATGATTAGAGGTTTGGAACTTTGAGGCCAGTTCCTAACCTCCATGGAGGGGAGAGTGGCTGGAGGTTGAGTTTAATTAGCAATGGCCACTAGTCTAATCAATCCATGCATAGCAATACAAGAGGACTGGGTTTGGAGAGCTGCTGGGTTAGGGAGCATGTGGAGATTGGGAAAGGTGGAGTGCTTGGAGAGAGCATGGAAGCCCTACACCCCTATCCCCATACCTTGTCCTGTGCATCTCTTCCAGCTGGCTGTTTCTGAGTTAATATCCTTTCATAATAAACCAGTGACCTAGGTAAGTAAAATAGTTCTCTGAGTTCTCTGAATTCTCTGAGTTCAAATTAAATGAATTCAAGGAAGGTGCTGTTGGAACCTCCAATCTATAGCTGGTCTGACAGAAGCACAGATGATAAACTGGGCTTGCTGTTGGTGTCTGGAGGTAAAGGTGGAATCAGTGTCATAGATCTATCCAAGTAGATAGTATCTGAATTGAGTTGAATTGTAGGATACCCAGCTGGTATTGGAGAATTGTTTGTTGGTGGGGAACTCCCTCCCCCACCCACATTGGAACTGGGGTGCAGGAACCTTTAGCATTCTTGACTGTTAATGCAATGGTTTCAAATGTATCTGTATATTACGATCATCTGTACATTTTAATTTTATTTTTGTATAACTTCATGAGCCACATCCTGAAAATTCTGATTCTGAAGGTCTAGAGTGGAGCCTGATTATCTGAAATTCTTTTTAATAAGATCTCCAGGTAACTTTTTTTCCACCAGAGTGGAAACAACTCATATACAGGGATGAAGCGCAGGAAGAAACCTACATATGTACATGCCTAGAGGATTCAGTGATGCATATAGATTATTTGCATTGCAGTTTATCATGTTGACAATTATGTTTCAAAAGAAAATTAAAAAGCATGGCAATAAGACAAGTATGAGCAGAAGGACAAGTGAATTTTGAATTATTTATGTAAGAAACACTACTACATCAATGCTGAATGAACTGCATAGCAACTGAATGAATCTCACAGATATATTTAGCAAAAAAAAATGAAATATAAATACAACAATACATACAAATAAAATTTGTAGGATGAAAATACTATATATTACTTAAGTACATATATGTAAATATAATATAAATATAAGTATATGTATATAGATATATAAAATAAGTGAGGCATGTAGAAATAAAAAAAAAAACATCAGACACAGGAGAGTATTTACCACTGGTAGAGAGAAAAGATTTTTAAGAGATCCAATACTTTTCTAAATTTTATTTCTTCACTTAGTGGTGGAATAAATGTTGTTTCTTGTTGATATAGTAGTCTTACTACCATTTATGTCTGAAATATTTCATAAAAAATAAAGTAGACTGATTGTGGGCTATCATCTGCTTTGCCTTTTAACGTACACAGAGGTGGAGTAAAGAGAGGAGACATTTGATGTATCCTCAAATGTAATAAGATGGGTTTGAGAAGTCTGAAGTTTATTGGCTGTTTTTGAAAGAACTGAGAAAAAGGCAGGAAGTAATAAAGGAAACTTCTCTAAGAGTTCCTTGAATGCCTTGAATTTTTTCTCTTTCCTTTTATCTAATGGATGCCATGAGGAAAGTTTAGTCATTTGAAATAGTAAGTCAGGCATGGTAAACGAAAATAGAAGTTCTGAGTTTATTTTTGTTACCAGTGTCATAATTTATTTTCTTAAATTAATTCACCACTTCCTTTTTTCAGTCTAAAACTCACTAATGGGAAAATGCATTCGAACTTGTAGACTAGGTGTGTGGCAGGAAGGTTTTAAATTTATGTGTACCATATCTCCTTCCCATCCGTACATCCAAAAAAGACAGAAACCATGGAAATGGTTGCATATTATTCTGCAAAAGAAGGAGGGGGTATTTTTCTTCATCTTGATTATAGATGATTTATCTAAAAGCCTAGTTGAGCTCTTTACTTGCAAACAAGCTATTTGTGAGAGTTCATCTGTAATCAAACTAATCAGCCAGAGAAGTTATTGCTTCATGTTAGCCGGAGGAAAAAAACAAAAAACAAAAAAAACAAAACTCAATCAATTAATCAATCAAGCCATCTTCAAATCATAAAATTTGCCTAGACAGTAAGATTTCAATAATGCATTAATAAGCCTATGTTTGCCTGTATAAAAATTGTGAAACATTGACTCCCTTCACGCCTTGCTTCTCTTTATAACATAGGATTTTTCTTTGGTGCTACAATAACACCATTACTTATCAACTAACTAATGAACACTGGTTTGGGCACTACCTGTTCCACTACAGTTTAAAGGAACCTTAAGTGCCTTCAGTAAATTACTCTTTTTCAGCGTGTGATTTTGTTTTAAAACAGTAATGACTAATGGACATTCTGTCTTTGCTGAGGAATGTTATATCTGCAGTCTATAAAAGCATTTGTACATATTCCAAATGTTAAAAAGAGGTTTGTTTTGTTTTGTTTTTCTGGAGATTAGGACTACAAAAGACTTGAGTTTTTCTGATTTACATCTGATTTTTTCTAAACTGATTCTTAATGAACATTTTTGTAACTATGGGAAACAATAAATATATCTTCTTTTTTAAAGAAGATCTTAAAAAAGTCAGTTCTACTGAACATAAAATAAGGCACCTAGTTCCTAATGTGTTTGAAATGATTGTGGCAAAATAGTGATTTGCTATTAAACTATCAGCAAGTTATTTGTATTTGATCTTTTCATAAGTTTTTAATTGTGAACACACTGCTTAAAGCCTATACAGATTGAATCCTATTTTTTTTTGCAAACACATGATACTTCAGTAGAATATAATGGTTTAGTTTTACTGTATTTATAATATTTTCAATCTATTAACATTATATTACTCTTATTTAAAAATCAGCATTATATAAGTGAATGGTAAGATTTGAAGAAACAAATCTTGAATTTTATCACTTTTTTAATGGCTTAAAAGGGGACTATTTTATTCCAGAAGTCCAATTGCTAAAGTAATTTTATTGTACTTTCCCACAAATGAAGACATTTCACATTAATCTACATTCAAAAACATGGCAGGTAACTTGAATGCTAATGGAATATTCAGTTTAACTATGAGGCTGAAACTTCAATTGTACTAGACAACTTTGTGATTTCAATATAAAAATTAACTCATAAATCTTTGTATATTTACAAAGAAGTAGCACTTCCAGAGCTTATAAAAAATGGGCAATCCTACAAACCTATGAATGAGTTTAAACTTTGATCTAATATTCATAGATATATTGATATAAAGACAGATATAAATGAAAATACAAACTTCATCTTTTTATTGTTAGAGATGTATTGTTTTTTTTTAAATAAATTTACCTTGTATTTTTGCCTTTTCATCTCATAACCGCTCTAACAAAAGGATTGTGCCATCAATTTTTAGTGGATTCTCTTATTCATGTAAGAGCACAGCAAGTTCAATGCAGAGTAGAAATTGCCTAGGAAAGTTTATTACTCATATTCTCCTTTATGATATATGCATATTAAGAAATATATTTATATTTTTATTATTTGCATATTTATCTTTTGCCTTACCCTTTCTTTTTTTTCTTTCCTTTTTCTTTAAATTCCAATTTTAGTTGGCTAACATACAGTGCAATATTGGTTTTAGGAGAATTCAGTGATTCCTCACTTACATATGACACCCAGTACCGTCCATAGTACCCAACACTCATCTAGCCCATCTCCCATCCACCTACCTCCATTAACCCGCAGTTTGTTCCCTATCACTAAGAGTCTCTTGTGGTTTGTTTGCCTCACTTATCTTCCCCCCCTTCCCATATGTTCACCAATTTTATTTCTTAAATTCCACATATGAGTGAAATCATATGGTATTTGTCTTTTTTTCGTTGACTTATTTCGCTTAGCATAATATATTCTAGCTCCATCCACGTTGTTGCAAATGGAAAGATTTCATTCTTTTTGATGGCTGAGTAATATTCC
>NW_024412400.1:69087727-69102538 GCF_014898765.1 Herpailurus yagouaroundi | reverse complement strand
AAAAATGTCTATTCATATCTTCTGCCCATTTCTTCACTGGATTATCTGTTTCTTGGGTCTTGAGTTTGATAAGTTCTTTATAAATTTTCCATTCTAACCCTTTATCAAATATGTAATTTCCAAATATCTTCTCCCATTTTTTAGGCTGCCTTTTAGTTTTGTTGATTGTTTCTTTCACTGCAAAGAAGGTTTTAACCTTGATGAAGTCCCAAAATTTCACGTTTGCTTTTTTTCCCTTGCTTTTGGTGATGTGTCTAGTAAGAATTTACTCCTGCTGAGGTCAGAGAGGTTGCTGACTATTTTCTCCTGTAGGATTTTGATTTTTATGGTTTCCTGTCTCACATTTAGGTCTTTCATACATTCTTTAAAATTTTCATTTTTTTTAATTTACATTTGAGTTAGCATATAGTGCTATAATGATTTCAGTAGATTCCAGTGATTCATCCCCTATATATAATACCCAGTGCTCATCCCAACAAGTGTTCTCCCTAATGCCCCTTACCAATTTAGCCCATGCCCCCACTCACAACCCCTCCAGCAACCCTCAGTTTGTTCTCTGTATTTAAAAGTCTCTTATGTTTGTCCCCCTCCTTGTGTTTATATTATTTTTGCCTCCCTTCCCTTATGTTCATCTGTTTTGTGTCTTAAATTCCTGATATGAGTGAAGTCATATGATATTTGTCTTTCTCTGACTGGCTAATTTCGCTTAGCATAATACCCTCCAGGTCCATCCACGTAGTTTCAAATGGCAAGATTTCATTCTTTTTGAGTGCTGAGTAATACTCCATTGTATATATATACCACATCTTCTTTATCCGTTCATCCATCAAGGGACATTTGGGCTCTTTCCATACTTTGGCTATTGTCAATAGCGCTGCTATAAACATTAGGGTGCATGGGCCCCTTCAAAACAGCATACCTGTATCCCTTAGATAAATACCTAATGGTACAATTGAGGTAGTTCTATTTTTAATTTTTTGAGGAACCTCCATACTGTTTTCCAGAGTGGCTGCACCAGTTTGCATTCCCACCAGCAGTGCAAAAGAGATCCTCTTTCTCTGTGTCCTTGCCAATATCTGTTGTTTCCTGAGATATTTATTTTAGCCATTTTGATGGGTGTGAAGTGATATCTCACTGTGGTTTTGATTTGTATTTCCCTGATGATGAGTGATGTTGAGCATTTTTTCATGTGTCCGTTAGCCATCTGGATGTCTTCTTTGAAGAAGTGTCTATTCATGTCTTGTGCCCATTTCTTCACTGGATTATTTGTTTTTTGGGTGTTGAGTTTGATAAGTTCTTTATAGCTTTTGGATACTAATTCTTTATCTGATATGTTGTTTGTAAATATCTTCTCCCATTCTGTCAGTTGCCTTTTATTTTGCCGACTGTTTCCTTAATTGTGCAGAAGCTTTTTATCTTGATGAGGTCCCAATAGTTCATTTTTGCTTTTGTTTCCCTTGCCTCTGGAGATGTGTTGAGTGAGAAATTGCAGCCAACGTCAAAGAGGTTTTTGCCTGCTTTCTCCTCTAGGATTTGATGTCCTGTCTTATGTGTAGGTCTTTCATCCATTTTGAGTTTATTTTTGTGTACGGTGTAAGAAAGTGGTCCAGTTTCATTCTCTGCATGTTGTCATCCAGTTTTTCCAGCACCAATTGTTGAAGAGACTGTCTTTATTCCATTGGATATTCTTTCCTGCTTTGTCAAAGATTAGTTGGCCATATTGTGGGTCTATTTCTGGGTTCTCTATTCTGTTTCATTGATCTAAGTATATGTTTTTGTGCCAGTACCATACTGTCTTAATTATTACAGCTTTGTAATATATCTTGAAGTCTGGGATTGTGATGCCTCTAGCTTTGGTTTTCTTTTTTTAGGATTGCTTTGGCTATTTGGGGTCTTTTCTGGTTCCGTACAAATTTTAGGATTGTTTGTTCTAGTTCTGTGTTATTTTGATAGGGATTGCATTGAATAGATTGCTTTGAGTAGTATTGACATTTTAACAATATTTGTTTTTCCACTCTATGAGCATGGAATATTTTTCAATTTGTTTTGTGTGTGTCTTGTTCTATTTCTTCCATAAGTTTTCTATAATTTTCAGTGTATAGATTTTTCACCTCTTTGGTTAAGTTTATTCCTAGGTATTTAATGGGGTTCGGTGCAATTGTAAATGGGATTGATTCCTTGATTTCTCTTTCTGTTGCTTCATTATTGGTGTATAGCAATACCACTGATTTCTGTTCATTGGTTTTATATCCTGAGACTTTGCTGAATTCATGGATCAGTTCTAACAGTTTTTTGGTGGCATCTTTTGGGTTTTCCATATAGAGTATCATGTCATCTGCAAAGAGTGAAAATTTGACTCCTTCTGGCCGATTTGGATGCCTTTTATTTCTTTGTGTTGTTTGATTTCTGAGGCTAAGATTTCCAATACTATGTTGAATAACAGTGGTGAGAGTGGACATCCCTGTCTTGTTCCTGACCTTAGGGGGAGAGCTCTCAGTTTTTCCCCACTGAGGATGATATTAGCGTTGGGTCATTCATGTATGGCTTTTAAGATCTTGAGGTATGCTCCCTCTATCCCTAATTTATTGATGGTTTTTATCAAGAAAGGTGGTGTATTTTGTCAAATGCTTTCTCTGCATCTATTGAGAGGATCATATGGTTCTTGTCCTTTCTTTTATTGATGTGTGATTAATTTGCGGATATTGAAACAGCCCTGCATCCCAGGTATAAATTCCACTTGGTCGTGGTGAATAATTATTTTAATGTATCGTTGGACCCAGTTGGCTAGTATCTTGCTGAGAATTTTTGCATCCATGTTCATCAAGAAAATTGGTCTGTAGTTCTACTTTTTAGTGGGATCTCTGTCTGGTTTTGGAATCAAGGTAATGCTGGCTTCATAGAATGAGTTTGGAAATTTTCCTTCCATTTCTATTTTTTTGCAACAGCTTCAAAATAATAACTGTTAACTCCTCTTTAAATGTTTGGTAGAATTCCCCTGGAAAGCCACTCCACCCTGGACTCTTGTTTTTGGGAGATTTTTTATTACTAATTTGATTTCTCTACTGATTATGGGTCTGTTCAAATTTTCTATTTCTTCTTGTTTCAGTTTTGGTATAGTTTATATGTTTCTAGGAATTTGTCCATTTCTTCCAGATTGCCCATTTTATTGGCGATTTATTTTTGTGTATGGTATAAGAAAGTGGTCCAGTTTCATTCTCTGCATGTTGCCACCCAGCATTACCAACATCATTTGTTGAAACGACCATTTGTCATTTTCCATTGGATATTCTTTCCTGCTTTGTCAATGATTAGTTGACTATATAGTTGTGAGTCCATTTCTGAGTTCTCTATTCTGTTCTACTGATCCATGTGGCTGTTTTGTGGCAATACCCTACTGTCTTGAAAACTACAACTTTGTAATATAGCTTGAAATCCAGAATTGTGATGCTTCCAGTTTTCTTTTTCTTTTTCTTTTTCTTTTTCTTTTTCTTTTTCAGGATTTCTTTGGCTATTCATGGTCTTTGTGGTTCACACAAATTTTAGGATTGTTTGTTCTAGCTCCATGAAAAATGCTGGTTGTACTTGATTAAAGGATTGCATAGATGCTTTGGGTAGAATAGACAGTTTAGCAATGATTGTTCTTCCTGTCAATGAACATAAAATGATTTTCCATTTCTTTATGTCCTCTTCAATTTCTTTCATAAGTGTTCTATAGTGTTCAGAGTATAGATGTTTTACCCCTTTAGTTAGGTTTATTCCTAGGCATCTCATTGTGTTTGGTGCAGTTGCAAAAGGGGTCGGTTCTTTGAATTCTTTTTCTGCTGCTTCATTATGGGTATATAGAAATGCAACAGATTTCTGTACATTGGTTTTATATCCTGCCACTTTGTGAATTCAATTTTTTGGTGGAATCTTTTGGGTTTTCTACATAGGGTATTTTGTCATCTGCAAATAGTGAAAGTTTGACTTCTTCCTCACATATTGGATGCCTTTTTTTTTTCTTTTTGTTGTCTGATTGCTCAGGCTGAGACTTCCAGTACTATCTTGAGTAATAATGGTGAGAGTCAACATCCTTGTCTTGTTCCTGACTATAGGGGAACAGCTCTCAGTTTTTCCCCATTGAGGATGATGTTAGCTCTGGGTCTTTCATATATGGCCTTTATGATGTTGAGGTATGTTCCATCTATCCCTACTTTGTTAAGGGTTTTTATCAAGAACATATGCTGTGTTTTGTCACATGCTTTTTCTGCATCTATTAAGAGGTTCATATAGTTCTTATCCTTCCTTTTATTAATGTGGTGTATCACATTGATTGATTTGCAAATATTGAACCAGTCCTGCAGCACAGGAATAAATCCCCTGTGATCATGGTGAATAATTCTTTCAAAGTACTATTGAATTACATTTGCTAATATCTTGTTGAGAATATTCCATGTTCATCAGGGATATTGACTTGTAATTCTCCTTTTTGGTGCAGTCTTTGTCTGGTTTTGGAATCAAGGTAATGCTGGCTTAATAGATTGAATTTGGAATTTTTCCTTCCATTGTTACTTTTTGGGAATAGTGTTAGGAGAATACGAATGAACTCTTCTTTAAATGTATTGTAGAATTCCCCTGACAAGCCATCTGGACCAGGATTCTTGTTTATTGGGTGATTTTTGATTACTGATTCTATTTCTTTGCTCAAATTTTCTATTTCTTCCTGTTTCAATTTTGGTAGTTTGTGAATTTCAAGGAATTTTTCCATTTCTTCCAGATTTCCCAGTTTGTTGGCATATAATTTTTCATAGTATTCTAAGTATTTGTATTTCTGTGGTGTTGGTTGTGATCTCTCCTATTTCGTTCATGATTTTATCTATTTGGGTCCTTTCTCTTTTCTTTTTTGATAAGTCTGGGTAAGGGTATATCAATTATGTTAATTCTTTCAAAAAACCAGCTCTTGGTTTCATTGGTGTGTTCTAGTGGTTTTTGTTTGTTTCTATGTTATTTATTTCTCCTTTAATTCATTAATATTTATTATTTCCCTTCTTCTGGCTTTAGGCTTTATTTGATATTCATTTTCTAGCTCATTTAGGTGTAAGGTTAGGTATTGTATTTGGGACCTTTCTTGATTCTTGAGATTGGCCTGAATTGCAATATACTACCCTCATAGGACTGCCTTTGATGCATCCCAAAGGTTTTGGACTGTCATGTTTTTTTTGTTGTTGTTGTTTTTTTTTTTTATAAAGAGAGGCTTTTCCTTTTTAACGTTTATTTATTTTTGGGACAGAGAGAGACAGAGCATGAATGGGGGAGAGGCAGAGAGAGAGGGACACACAGAATCGGAAACAGGCTCCAGGCTCTGAGCCATCAGCCCAGAGCCTGACGCGGGGCTCGAACTTACGGACCGCGAGATCGTGACCTGGCTGAAGTCGGACGCTTAACCGACTGCGCCACCCAGGCGCCCCAGGACTGTCATGTTTTAATCTTCATTTGCTTCCATGTATTTTTTAATTTCTTCTTTAATTTTTTTGTTAACTGATTCATTCTTTAGTAGAAGGTTCCTTAACCTCCATGTATTTGAGGGGTTTCCAAATTTTTTCTTGTGGTTGACTTTAAGTTTCAGTGTTGTAATCTGAAAACATGCATGGTATGATCTCAGTCTTTTTGTATTTATTAAAGGCTGATTGGTGACCTAATTTGTGATGTATTCTGAAAAATGTTCCATGAGCACTTGAGATGAATGTGTATTCTGCTGCTTTAGGATGAAATGTTCTGAATATATCTGTTAAGTCCATCCAGTCCAGTGTGTCATTCAAAGCCATTGTTTCCTTGTTGATTTTCTGCTTAGGTAATCTTTCCATTGTTGTAAGTGGAATATTAAATTCCCCTACAATTACAGTATTATTATCAATGAGTTTCTTTATGTCTGTAAGTGGAATATTAAATTCCCCTACAATTACAGTATTATTATCAATGAGTTTCTTTAAGTTTGTGATTAATTTATTTATATATTTGTTTATAAGTTGGGGGCATAAATATTTACAATTGTTAGATCTTGTTAAATAGACACCTTTATTATGATATAATGCCCTTCATCTCTTGTTACAGTTTTTGTTGTAAAATGTAGTTTGTCTGCTAGAAGTATGGCTATTTGGGCTTTCTTTTGACATCCATTAACATGATAGATGGTTCTCCATACTCTCACTTTCAATCTGCAGTTGTCTTTAGGTCTAAAATGAGTCTCCTATAGGCACCATATAGATGGATCTTTTTTTTTATCCATTCTGATATCCTATGTCTTTTTATTGGAGCATTAGCCCATTTATATTCAGAGCGATTATTGAAAGGTATGAGTTCAGTGCCATTGTGTTACCTGTAGAGTTGGTGTTTCTCGTGATGCTTTCTGGTCCTTTCTAGTCTTTGTTGCTTTTGGTAAATTTTTTTTCTTTCTGTTTTCAGAGTCCCCCTTAAAATTTCTTCTAGGGCTGGTTTAGTGGTCACAAACTCCTTGAGTTTTTGTTTGTCTAGGTAACTCTTTATCTTTCCTCCTATTTTGAATGACAGCCTTGCTGGATAAGGTATTCTTGGCTGCATATTTTTTTTCATTTAGCACATTGAATACATGTTGCTACTCTTTTCTGGCCTGCTGACTTTCTGTGGACAGATCTTCTGCAAACCTGGTATGTCTTCTCTTGTAGGGTAAGGATTTTTTTTTCCCTTGCTGCTTTCAGGATACTTTCCTTGTCTGTGTGTTTGGTGAATTTGACTGTGGTATGTCTTGGTGATAGTTGGCTTTTGTTGAATTTAGTGGGAATTCTCTGTGCTTCTTGGACTTTGATGTCTGTGTCCTTTCCCAGATTTGGGAAGTTTTCAGCTATAACTTACTCACCTAAACTTTCTGCCTCCTTTTCTGTCTCTTCATTTTCTGACACTCCTATGATATGAATGTTATTACATTTTAATAATCACTAGGTTCCTGAAGTCTGCCTTCCTGATCCCTGACCTTTGTTTTCCTCTTCTTTTCAGCTTCATTATTTTTCATAATTTTATCTTTTATATTGGTAATTCATTCTTCTGACTCATCCACCCTCATTTTTAGGGTCTCCATTGGGTTTGCCTCTTGCTTATAGCATTTTTAATTTCCACCTGACTTGATTTTAGTTCTTTTATCTCTGTAGAAAGGGATTATCTGGTGTCTTCTATGCTTTTTTCAAGCCCAGCTGGTATCCTTATAATCATTTTAAATTCTAGTTCAGATATTATTACTTATATCTGCATTGACTAAATCCCTGGCCATCATTTCTTTGAGGTAAATTCCTCTGTTGTGTCATTTTGGAGGAAGAAAAGCAATAATAATAATTATGATTATTATTAATGGTGATAATAATAGAATGAAATAAAAATTAAAAAGCCTTTAAAAAGTTTTTCTAATGTTTATTTATTTATTTTGAGAGAGAGAAAGAGAGAGAGCACAAGTGGGGGGGGACAGAGAGAGAGGGAGAGAATCTCAACCAGGCTCTGAGATATCAGCATGGAACCTGATGCAAGCCTTGATCTCATGAACCATGAGATTATGATTTGAGCCAAAACCAGGAGTCAGATGCTTAACTGACTGAGCCACCCAGGCATCCCCAAAATTAAAAACTTTTAAGAAATCAAATAAAGGGAGCTAGATCATAGGTGTGTTTTGGTCTGCTTGTTAGGAGAAGCTTGATAGAAAAAAGAGAAAAGAGAAAAGAAGAGAGAAAAAAGTTAAAAATTTAAAAAACAGAAATTGAAAAAATAATAGAAAAAATAAAATGAAAAAGTAAAAAAAAATTTTGCTTCTTCTGTATCCAGGAACAAATGAAAACAACAACAACAAAAACAGAAGCGACAACAACAATAAAAATGAACTATCAAAAAAACCCAAATGAAGTTAGATCTAGTTTCCCCTAGAGCTGAACCTTTGCCACAGTCTATGGTCAGTCCCTCCTGGGAGGGATTTTTGCTGATCTAGGGGAGGAGACTGCTGCTCAGATTCTCAGACTGACTTGCCCTGGTGGATATATACCTACAGGCACAGGGGGACAGGGCTTGGTGTAATGGCTCCATTCTCAGCTTGGTGGTGCAGTTTAGCTCACTGTTGTTGATTAATGTTGGTGAGCTAATGGTGAAAATGGCTTCACCCTGCTCTTTAGTCTCCAGAGTGGGAAGTCTGTACACTCTCAGACATGCGATCAGTCATTCTTCCTGTGTCCCTTGCTTCTGTCAGCTTCCTGCCTTTGCCTTGACTGTCCAAGTTGTCTGCCTACTAGGTGATGGCTCTCTTCAGATTTTTATCTCAGGTGCGGCTGTTTCAAAACCCCCCACTTGAGAGAACCCTGCAGTTCAGAACTGCAGCAGTCTTCTGGAGGAGGGTCTTCTTGCTGTGGCCAAGGCCAGGTTGTCCCAGAAAAGAGTAGCATCAATGTACAGTGGCAGTGGCTCAGAGGTTATGGTAAATCATACAACACATAGCTGGTGCCAGGGTTTGCTGGGTGAACGAGGCAGCTTGATGTCGCCTGCCCGGTCTTCTGCCCATGGAGAGGTCATATCACCTGTACCAAATGCACTCTAAGCAGGGGAACCACGTCTCCCAGTGTGACCCACGGGATCCTCAGACTGGGCTGCCCACTCCCTGGGCTCTGCCCTGCTTTCTTGCAGGGCCTCTGAAACTTCAGACTCTGTTCTGCTTTTTCTAAAAAATCCGGCGATATTGAAACCCTCTCCTTTTCTCCCCATCAATGGTTGGGGAACAGTTTTCTTGTGCAGTCCCCTGTACATGTTTTCACTCTTTCTCTCTAGCTGCTTTTGGGGGGAGTGCTTTCTTGCACAAACCTGATGCACTGCTCTCCCCGCCCCCCCGCCCCCGTCTTTCTCCTCTCTGTGAAAATGTCTCCCTTCCTCTGCAACACTGTGGGTCTTCTCTCCCCCAGTTCACCTCTCAGCACCACTTGCCTGCTGTGTTCTCTCCATCAAATTATGCAGATTGTTCTGTTAATCCTCAGGTCAATTTCCTAGGTGTTCAAAATGATTTGATATAGCTGTGTTCGAGGGATGAGACAAGCCCAGGATCCCTTTGCTAGTCTCCCATCTTAATTCCTCCGCTATATTTTTATTTTGTTCCTAATATTGTTTATTATACGTAACAGGTTAAAAATGTATTAAAATAATTGAGATAAAAAAGAATGTAATTCCCTGGTAAAAATTAATATGTACAATAAAATCCCTAGGGGAACAAATATACTGATAATGTTTTAAATTAGCTAGATTATACTGTATATTTTCATGTTAAAGTATAAAAGTGTATTGTGATAAGTCAGGAAATTTTAGGTGTTCTAATTTCCTTTCTCCACTTTATAGATGAAAATAATAAGAGCTTTCCTTGGAAAGCTCTTAAACCACCCAACCAAAATCACACAAATTGTAGAAAGCTGTTCTTTTTTTTTTTAAACTTTTGTTAATATTTATTATTTATTTTATTTTTTTTATTTATATATGAAATTTATTGTCAAATTGGTTTCCATACAACACCCAGTGCTCATCCCAAAAGGTGCCCTCCTCAATACCCATCACCCACCCTCTCCTCCCTCCCACCCCCCATCAACCCTTAGTTTGTTCTCAGTTCTCAACAGTCTCTTATGCTTTGGCTCTCTCCCACTCTAACCTCTTTTTTTTTTTTTCCTTCCCCTCCCCCATGGGTTCCTGTTAAGTTTCTCAGGATCCACATAAGAGTGAAACCATATGGTATCTGTCTTTCTCTGTATGGCTTATTTCACTTAGCATCACACTCTCCAGTTCCATCCACGTTGCTACAAAAGGCCATATTTCATTTTTTCTCATTGCCACGTAGTATTCCATAGTGTATATAAACCACAATTTCTTTATCCATTCATCAGTTGATGGACATTTAGGCTCTTTCCATAATTTGGCTATTGTTGAGAGTGCTGCTATGAACATTGGGGTACAAGTGCCCCTATGCATCAGTACTCCTGTGTCCCTTGGATAAATTCCTAGCAGTGCTATTGCTGGGTCATAGGGTAGGTCTATTTTTAATTTTCTGAGGAACCTCCACACTGCTTTCCAGAGCGGCTGCACCAATTTGCATTCCCACCAACAGTGCAAGAGGGTTCCCGTTTCTCCACATCCTCTCCAGCATCTATAGTCTCCTGATTTGTTCATTTTGGCCACTCGGACTGGCGTGAGGTGATACCTGAGTGTGGTTTTGATTTGTATTTCCCTGATAAGGAGCGACGCTGAACATCTTTTCATGTGCCTGTTGGCCATCCGGATGTCTTCTTTAGAGAAGTGTCTATTCATGTTTTCTGCCCATTTCTTCACTGGGTTATTTGCTTTCCGGGTGTGGAGTTTGGTGAGCTCTTTATAGATTTTGGATACTAGCCCTTTGTCCGCTATGTCATTTGCAAATATCTTTTCCCATTCCGTTGGTTGCCTTTTAGTTTTGTTGGTTGTTTCCTTTGCTGTGCAGAAGCTTTTTATCTTCATAAGGTCCCAGTAATTCACTTTTGCTTTTAATTCCCTTGCCTTTGGGGATGTGTCGAGTAAGAGATTGCTACGGCTGAGGTCAGAGAGGTCTTTTCCTGCTTTCTCCTCTAAGGTTTTGATGGTTTCCTGTCTCACATTCAGGTCCTTTATCCATTTTGAGTTTATTTTTGTGAATGGTGCGAGAAAGTGATCTAGTTTCAACCTTCTGCATGTTGCTGTTCATATCCTAGATGTTATGTTTAAATTTATACTTTGTTTTTTTAATTAAAAATATAGTTATTTATTATTTTGAGAGAGAGAGAGATAGAGAGAGAGAGCGTGAGCATGAGCTCACTCTCTTGATGCTTGATAAAACACCAAAACAACATCTTCTACTGCAACAATGATTTTTGAGAGAATCAGAGAACAGCTAAAGCCACCAGAACTTCCTGGGACATGATCCCAGATAAAAGGGAAAAGCACTGAGATAAACCAGTATTTCTCCCCATATTACTTTTAGGGCATTTGCTGATTCCCAGAACTGGAGAGTGCAGGCCAAGGGGTGGGGGTGTTGACCATGTACAGAACGAATACAAAGATTTCAACAATGTAGAAAATCATTTTCGTGGTGATAACATTAATAATGGAAGAGCCTGTGTGAGGGAGAAAGCACTGATACACATAAGAAATACTAAGTAAAATATTACCATTAGAACAGAGAAGTTTGCAAAAAAAATCATGAAACTGCTTTGTTAAATTGTCAATAAAGTTAAAAATCCCGATGAAATGGGTAGCTTTAAGAAAAAAATAGATAAATTCATTTTAAAAGACAGTTTCTGTTTTTAAAAATATACAAAAATTTATAAAAGTTTGCCTCATAAAATGCACCAAGCTCAGACGAGCTCACATGACAATACAAAAGTTATAGATCAGAAAATCCTGTTGTTAATTAAACTATCCAGAGTATCCAAAATAAAGAAAATTTCCAAATTATTTTCATTAAGTATGTATAAAAATAACCAGCACTCAGAGCCTGTAGGAACAAAAGAAAATCATTACCTCAGTAATGAATACTGATAAATACCATATGATTTCACTCATATCTGGAATTTAAGAAAGGAAACAAATTAACATAGGAGGAAAAAGAGAAGGAAACCATAAAAACAAACTCTTAACAATAAAGAACAAACTAAGAGTTTCTGGAGGGGAAGTGGACAGGTGGATGGGCTAAATGGGTGATGGGGATAAAGGAGGGCACTTGTAATGTGCACTGGATGTTGTATGTATGTGATGAATCTCTAAATTCTACACCTGAAACTAATATTACCCTGTATGTTATTTAACTGGAATTTAAATAAAAACTTAAAACTAAAAAAATACAAACAAATCAAAATATGGATGATAGGTATAAAATGATTTTTTATATCAGACTATTGTGTAGTTTTGGAAAATTGCACAACAATTTAAAACACTAAACTGTAATTGGGGTGATAATAGGACCATTACATTATTTTAAGTGATTTGGATTGGGATGGTAGAAATATATGGGAAAAAGTGGGTGAATATGGGATATGTTTGGAAAATATAAAAAGACACACTGATGAATTAAATAAAGATATTAAAGGAAAGAAAGGAATCATAAATCTCTCATAAATCCAAGGAAAGATGGCATGGAAAATATTTAAACCTTTTGTAGGAACAGGTCAAATCTGGAGATATGAATATGAGAATCAACAATGTGAAGATAGATTGTAAATTTGAGCTTGGAAAAAATCATCAGGAGAAAATGTCAAGAAAAGGTAAGAAAGAAAACTGAGCCTGGGACACTTCAGTTTTAGAGGTCCATTGCAACAGAAAGAGTAAGGAGACTGAGAAGGAGTGGCTAGTGACATCAGGTTGTCCCGGGAGACAAAAAGTGTTTAAAGAAGTAGAGTATTGTCAGCAAGTGTGGTGATCTCTAAAATGTCAAGTAAAACGTGGCCAGAATAATGACATTTACATTCTGATAACATGGAGATCATCAATGTCCTCATGAATGACAGTTTCACTGGAGTAATATGGTTGCAAAGTTGATTAGACCCATGTGCAAAAGTGACACAGGGAATAAAACATCATGATAGGCAGAGAGAAGTGTATTCCCTGATAGGATCGTTAAAGGCATCTATAAGATGATTTCACTTCCATAGTTTTTAATGGTTAAAATATTGTTTTGCATGAAATTTGGATTCGTTTTACCTTTGATCCTATTCTTAAGGCCGTCTAATTCTTGAATATTGGGCAAGATATCTGGTCGTGGAAAGAACACTAAGGGTCTTTCTTGACTGATATGAAGTTTAATTAAATTAGAAGGGAAGGAACTGAGGACAATTTGTCATTCTCATTGAAAACAACAGCTTGTTTTCTTATATTAGGAACATATTTTAAAATAAGATAAATTATAAAGAAAGTGCCCCAAGAGTGATCCTTGTGTTTCAGTTTAATATACAGGGAGAATTCAGACTTATAATTTGTTTTCTTTTCTTCAATGTGCTATATCTTCTCTTGACTGTTTCTCTTAACTTTTTAAAAAGTGTTTATTTATTTATTTTGAGAGAGAGTGTACAAGCAGGGGAGGGGCAAGAGAGAGAGGGAAAAAGAGAATCCCAAGCAGGTTCTGTGCTATTAGTGCAGAGCCCCATGTGGGCCTCTGTCTCACGAAATGTGAGATTATGACCTGAGCCGAAATCAAGAGTCAGATACTTAACTGACTGAGCCACCCAGGTACCACTATGATGATCTTTTATTAGCACTGTGTTCTACTGTGAACTTAGGGTTCTGGTTGTCCAAAATGACATCACATCTAATAACATTGACAATAATTTCTGAATATCATCTAATACCAAGACCATGTTCAAACTTCTCTATCCAAACATTTTGGATGCATACTTTAACATTTGAAAGTAGGTAGCAAACATTATATACATTGCTAAAAAAATTTTTTTTCTTCCATAACTATAATACCATTATCACAACTGAGAAAATTAGCAATAATTTCATAATAATGAATATACTGTTGTTCATTTTCAGATTTTGTCAGTTTTCCCAAGAATGCAAGAATTCATTTTGTAGCTTTTCATATAAGGATCTGAACAAATATATTATATTTGGGTCTTATATGTCTCAGAACTTTTTTACTTTGCAATCCTTTATCACTTTTGTATTTTATTTTACTTTATTTTTTATTTCATTGATTTGTTGAAAAACTCAGGTCACTTTCACTGAAGAAAACAGCATATTATGGATTTGGCTGATTACTTGTGGGGTTAACTTATTCCCTTTATGCCTCTATTCCCTATATTTCCTACAGATTTGTAGAGCCAAAGGATTAATTATGTTCAGGCTCTTTTTTTTTCACTGAAAAAACTTTTGCTGAAAGTAAAATTGATCATTGGGTTTAGGTTAATTCTAATTTTTTTTGTTTTTCTCACTTGCTTTGCAAATATTTTTCCCATGGCTATATATATATATATATATATACATGTATATATATATATATTATTTCATAATATTTCATTAAAAGACATTCAGTTATTTATTTTAGAAGTGTCAAAAAGTTAAAATTTCTTTCACTCACCTGTAATTCTATTCATACCTTCCAAAATTTACCTCTTAAGAGATATTTGTGTATTCTTCCAGAAATTGTCTGTTTCTGTAAATATGCATTAAAATAAAGTATGGTTGTTATAAATATTTTGTAACATGTACTTATCAGTCACTAGTCTGTAAAGTGAAATCTGTTTCACTTTTAAATAACTGTGTAAAATATAATTTCCGAGATCTGCTATAATTTATTTAACCAATAATTTTTTTGAAGGGAAACACACACAAACACATACAAAAGACCCCTATTTCCAGATGATGTCGGTTTTAATTACTTTTCTATTCAAAATAACATTGCAAGAAATACATATATGAATATATGTATACATATATTAATGAATATGTATATGAATAAATATGTAAGTGAGTATTGGTCATTTTTTCCATGTTGAGTATTTTTATTTTAAGGTACAGCTAAATGTTTTATATGTTTTCTTAATTTTTTGTTAAGGTATATTTACTTTTGAGAGAGAGAAGGAGAGAGACAGAATGCGAGTGGCGAAGGGGCAGAGAGAGAGGGAGACACAGAATCTGAAGCAGGCTCCAGGCTCTGAGCTGTCAGCACAGAGCGTGATGCGGGCTTGAACTAATGGACCACGAGATTATGACTTGACTGAACCACCCAGGCACCCTGTTTTTGGTTTATTTTTAAATGCATTTTATTTTATTTTATTTTATTTTATT